>NW_028318992.1:397500-697500 GCF_062004578.1 Staurois parvus | reverse complement strand
TCAGCCATCACCTGAGGCTGATTGCAGGAGGTGTATTTAAGGAATGGCCAGACCTGCAGTCAGTGCCTTGGTGTATTGTTTCCCATGAGCCCCTGTACCTGCATCCTGTGTTCCTGCATATCTGCCTAGTTGCTGACCCTGCTTTGATCCTGACCTCTGCTGACCATCTCCTGTTTAACCCCTGGCTTGCCTGACCATTCTTCTGCCTGATCCTCTGTACCGCACTGCCCGTGAGTTTCTGAACGCGGCTTGTGACCCTGACTATTCTCTGCCTGCTCCTCCGGTACCTCGCTGCCCGCACGTTGCTGACCTGGCCTGCCTGACTACGCCTGACGTTACCCAGACAATCCATCCATCCCGCACGTATCTGTCCCTGTTACCAGGTCTGCCAGCCTCTTCATGTCAGGCTCCTTTCCCCGCACACCTCTGACGACGCTCTTTACCATTGCCGGACGTACTCAGGGGTCGCAATTGTGTCTCAGTCTGCTCCAAATCCATCCCCACCATCAGGGGCCCTGGTGAATAAGCAGATTGGGACTTAGACCCCGCGCCCTGTACAGTACCTAACGGCCTGCCTGACCATTCCACCTCTCCAGCCCTGACTACGCCTGTGTTCCCACACATTTCTGGTCATACCCGGATCCCTAACAGAACACCAAGGCCATTCCTGACCAGAAGTGGCTGCACAGGGAAGCCATCTTGGCTTGTTGCTGGGAAGGATGCATCCTGATGAGGTTGTGTATTTGTCTCTGCTAGTCTTTGATGACAGAGATTATGCCTATCAGACTCTGAAGGAGTATACCAGGGATCAGCTGCTAGAATGCATACGGATCACTCATTTTCTAGTGGATCGGGGCACAGAGTTCTCTGAGGTGCAGCCATTGATTCAGGTTTGTGCAGAGTTGGCTTCGTCTGGTGCCCCTGAGGGCAGGGATGACTTTTTGCCGCCATTTAGTGCAGACCAGGTAGAGTCCCTGGTATGGTTATTAGAGGATGATGTGGATTGCTTCTTGGAGCATTATTCTGCATGTTCACAACAGGTGCTAAGGGATTGTATAAACGCAGTGCAGTCTTTGACCAGACAGGCTTTGTGTAAGCTGAGCTTTGTTCAACCCGTACTGCAGACATGGTCAGATTTGTTACACCCAGCCTCAGTCAGCTTGCAACAAACCAGTCCTGCTTCTCATCATTCCTCTGCTCAAAGCTCTCTTCCTGCATTCCCGACAGCACCCCCAGTGACAGCCCAGTATACCCTGCTATCTACCACGTCAGTACCCTGCTCCCACTCTCTGCACCTATCCTGCCTTTAAATCTGTAAAGAAGTCCTCTGTAGCAACTGCTCCCTCCTTTGTTCCATCCCCCAGCTCTTCTCTGCCTACAGCTGCTCTTTCCATTTACAAACCTGCGCTTACTTACAGTGCTCCAGTAACTAAAACCAGGAAAAGGCGAAAATTCTTTCCAACCAAAACCATCCTGCCAGTATCCAAACCGGTCAGCCTGCCATCTGAGAAACAGCCTTCCGTGGTTCAGCCTGGTGCCCCGGCGCCCACAATTCAGCCTGATACCCTGATGCCCGATGACCCAGTGTATGTTACCCGGCCTAATGTTCCTACCCAGCCTGATGTTCCTACCCAGCCTGATGAACCGATCCAGCCTGATGATCCTATCCAGCTTGATGATCTGGTGCCCGCTATCCAGCCTGATGACCCGATCCAGCCTGATGACCCGATCCAACCTGATGACCCGATCCAGCCTGATGATCCTACCCAGCCTGATGATCCTATCCATACTGTTAGACAGGTTAATTCGGTTGTTAGCAAGCTGGCTGGCAAGTTGTCCAAGAACATTGTTCTCTCCCCTTTATTCACTATGTGATGCCTGTTTATGTGTCCTTGCTTCATAAGCCAGTTATAGACTTGGGCGGGTGGCCACTTTTATGCATGATGATCCTATTCAGCCTGATGATCTGGTGCCCGCTATCCAGCCGGATGGCCCGATCCAGCAAGATCCAGCCTGATGACCTGGTGTTCGTGTTCCAGCCCGATGACCCTATCCAGCCTGACAACCTGGTCCGGCCTGGTGCCTCGGTGCCCGTGGTCCGGCCTAGTGCCTCGGTGCCCATGGTCCGGCCTGGTGCCTCTGGTCCAGCCTAGTGCCTCGGTGCCCTTGGTCCGGCCTGGTGCCTCGGTGCCCGCTGTCGTGCCAGATGACTCGGTGCCTGCTGTCGTGCCAGATGACTCGGTGCCCGCTGTCGTGCCAGATGACTCGGAGCCCACTGTCGAGCTTGGTGACCCGAAGCCCGCTGTCGTGCCTGGTGACCCGGTGCCCGCTGTCCTGCAAGGTGACTCGGTGCCCGTTGTTGAGCTTGGTGACTTGGTGCCCACTTTCGTGCCAGATGACTCGGTGCCCGCTGTTGTGCCAGGTGACTCGGTGCCCGATGTTCTGCCAGGTGACTCGGTGCCCGATGTTCTGCCAGGTGACTCGGTGCCCGCTGTTCTGCCAGATGACTCGGTGCCCGCTGTCGAGCTTGGTGACTCGGTGCCCGCTGTCATGCCAGATGACTCGGTGCCCGCTGTCGTGCCAGACGACTCGGTGCCCGCTGTCGTGCCAGGTGACTCAGTGCCTGCTGTCGTGCCAGACGACTCGTGCCTGCTGCCCAGCCTGATGTACCGGTGCCCGCTGCCCAGCCTGACGTGCCTCTGTCCGCTGCCCAGCCTGACATGCCTCTGTCTGCTGCCCAGCCTGACGTGCCTCTGTCCGCTATCCAGCCTGACGTGCCTCCGCTCGCTGCCCAGCCTGACGTGCCAGCCCCTGATGTCCAGCTAAACTGGCCAATAACTGGTTCCCAGCCTGCTCCTGGAGATCCTATGTCCAGTAACCTGCCTTCCTGGGTTCTCCTACACAAAGAGAAGTCTACCAGCAGGAAACCCAGCCAGCCGGTTGACTCCGGCAATAGGATATTCACCCAGTTACCTGACCTGGGCGGTGGAACATTTTGCTCACTAGGGACTGT
The DNA here is from genome assembly GCF_062004578.1 of Staurois parvus. Taxonomy (NCBI): domain Eukaryota; kingdom Metazoa; phylum Chordata; class Amphibia; order Anura; family Ranidae; genus Staurois; species Staurois parvus. The sequence continues at coordinate 694,487 of NW_028318992.1, read as the reverse complement.
TTGGAGCATCCTGAGGCCGCTCCTTGAGGGGGGGGTACTGTCAGGAATGGATTCACCACTGGTGGTGGGACTCACCTGCCGTGTGGGCTGCAGTACCAGGGCTGGCCAGCGGGTGCTCTCAGCAACCAGAAGCTCACTCCTGCAATCAGCCATCACCTGAGGCTGATTGCAGTAGGTGTATTTAAGGAATGGCCAGATCTGCAGTCAGTGCCTTGGTGTATTGTTTCCCATGAGCCCCTGTACCTGCATCCTGTGTTCCTGCATATCTGCCTAGTTGCTGACCCTGCTTTGATCCTGACCTCTGCTGACCGTCTCCTGTTTAACCCTTGGCTTGCCTGACCATCCTTCTGCCTGATCCTCTGTACCGCACTGCCCGTGAGTTACTGAACCCGGCTTGTGACCATGACTATTCTCTGCCTGCTCCTCCGGTACCTCGCTGCCCGCACGTTGCTGACCTGGCCTGCTTGACTACGCCTGACGCTACCCAGACGCTCCATCCATCCATCCCGCACGGATCTGTCCCTGTTACCGGGTCTGCCAGCCTCTTCACGTCAGGCTCCTTTACCCGCACACCTCTGACGACACTCTTTACCATTGCCGGACGTACTCAGGGGTCGCGACCTGGTCTCAGTCTGCTCCAAGTCCATCCCCACCATCAGGGGCCCTGGTGAATAAGCAGATTGGGACTTAGACCCCGCGCCCTGTACAGTACCTAACGGCCTACCTGACCATTCCACCTCTCCAGCCCTGACTACGCCTGTGTTCCCACACATTTCTGGTCATACCCGGATCCCTAACACCCATGTAGTTTCCCAATTATACTTGATTCTTCTATGCTCATCCTCTCCTGCTCTTCCTCCATATACCCACACCTGTGAGGTAGATATGCAACACACTATCTCTCCCCTGGACTGACAAAAGTGCTTAATTTTGACCCATGCACTCTCCCCAGCTACCAAAATTCAGGAAAAAGGTTCAAGCTGGTAACTAGATGGTACAGATGCTGTCAATTCTTCACCAGTTTGACCCATCCATCCCAGATATTTTTGATCAGTACTGTAAACTGATGGCACCGTCTGTTCTTCCCTCTCCCGAGATACTCCTCCTCTCCATGATACTTAGACCCCTTAAGCCCGTGAAAAAAGATATCTTGAGACACTTTGTGGTCACAGCCATGGCAGTCATCCCAAGCCACTGGAAGTCAAATACTGTGCCCTCCCTAAGGGAATGGGTCAACTAACTGGAATCTGTACATGATCTGGAATGCCTGTTGGTGCAGGAAGCAGGACCATGTATTGATACTCCTCTGAATTCCATTTATGGGTTGACTGCGATACCGACCCTTCTTTGGTGTAGCCATGGGGGAGCGAGTCCTCCATCCCTCCTTTCTCTCTCGCTTTTCACCTGTTTTCTTTTTCTCCACTTCTCTCCACGTGTCCCTCTTTAGTATTAATATATCACCTGATACATTCAACATTTCTTTCATATAATTTGAGATGTTTTCCAATTATCCCCAATTCTTATGTGTTCCACTGGAGCCATAGAGCCCAATAACCATGTATTCATCTATGCTCACAACATTTCTTACAATACAGAGATGCCCGTAGAAAAAGGAAAGGAAAGAAAATAGTGCAGGGCAGACATGACGAGGCCAAGAGGGGGTTAAACAAAGACAGGAAAGGGTGAGAGAAAGTAAGAGGTGGTGTTTTAGTTAAGGCTAAGTACCTGATTGGTAACTGGGGGTGGAAGGTGGGGTCTTCTGCACCTGTGGGTGTGAATGGGGAGGGTCGTTCTGCAGTCCAGGAGCAGACAGCGGAGAGAGAGCTTCAGGGAGCTTGGAGCTGATGCTTTCCCCCATTCTTGCAGGGATTTCTGAGTATGGCCTCCATGGATGTGGAGGGGCTGATGTCACAGCTGCGGGAGGCTGCTGCATCCCGTGGTGCTGCCTGGCTACAGAGCCGGGTCTTGGCCGTTCTGTGGGGCCTGGGCTCGGTGGCAGCAGCGGGGGGGCATGTGGCAGGCACAGCACTTGTAGTACCTTGTGCGCTGTGGCATTAGAAAAATTATGCAATTGTTGATTCTTTTGTTTGACTAGATTGACTTTACTCTGTAATTCCTCCAATGCCGCTCTATGGATGCAGTAGGTTTAAAGAGCACATCGAATACTTTAGTTAACTTCTTTAATAACTTCAATCTTCTTCATATAACACTGTTTACAATGGCTTGTTTCGTTTATCTTACAGTGACTTATTTCTTTCGTATTACAATGGTTTAATTCGTATTACATTGGGTTGATTCGATAGCTTATCTCGATAGATTCGATTACTTATCTCGTTAGATTATCTCGTTAAATTCGATAATTTCGCTGGAACTACAAGTAAACACATACAACAGATTTTACACACAGATCTACCTGCACTGTTAAACAATAGAGGAACACACAAGTGCATTAAATACCTATTTGGCCTTCTCTGTTTCCATAAAGCTTCTCTGACTGGAACTTTGTCTGTTTCCTCTTCTGTCTGGTGAGCATGTGTCTCTAGAGCAATCTAGCAGGGAGTTTTACACAGGCATAAATGTGAAACTGGCTGGGATTGGTTAAGGCTCTGTACAGTGTGAGGCTGTCTGTGATTGGCTCAGCTCTATACTAACTCGTAAAGGCATATTTTCCTTTTCTGCTTCTGCTAACACAATGAATATATAAATGTCATATAACATTCAAAGACATAAATTACAGCAATGATTCTGCTTTTGGCTTTAACATAAGCACATATACACTGTACTGAGGTTATTGGCAGGTTTGGTATACACTTATATGTGAACCATATTAGCAACCTAGGACTGGTCTTAGCTGGCCAGCTACACTCCCACCAAAATAACCTATAATTCTATGTTCTCAGCAATAGGATTCGAACATGAATTTGAGGAATTTTCCATCAGTTTCTCAACTCTCAAGTGTCTTTGTTACTCTCAAGTAGTACAACTAACTTTTGTATTGGACGTTCCAACTTGAGTGGAGTTGTGAGACGTTTTCCCTTTTTGTCCAGTTTGGAGTCTCCCATTTGTAACAATACTCTTCTTACTAGTCCTTCTTCGTCCTTTTGAGCTTCTAGGACTTTGGCCAATTTCCATTGACTTCTAGGTAAGTCGTCTTCCTTTACTAACACTATGTCATCAATATGAACATTTCTTCTAGGCGTTTGCCACTTACTTCTTAGTATGAGATGAGCAAAACTGCTCTGATAGATATTGAACTCTTCGCCATCTTTTCCTTGCGTATAAATCCTCTTTGGTTGCCAGGCGGTGGCTGTATGTAATCAGCTTTAAGGTGAAGTAGATGGTTGGGAGTTAGAGGTTCCAAGCTTGTTGGGTTGTTGATGTTGTTGACTGTAAGTGGACGACTGTTAACAATAGACATTACTTCATAGAATAGTGTCCTAAGTGAAGCATCATCTAATCTTCCGGCGTTCTTTTTCAAAACTGAACTTAGTATGTTTCTTACAGTTCTGATTTGCCTCTCCCAGACTCCGCCTGTATGGCTTGCATGTGGAGCATTCATGTGAAAATCACACTGTTTCTCTAACAATCACTCAGTTACTTTTTCTTTATCAATCTCTTTTAGAGCCTTGTTCAAGTCGTTCTTTGCTCCAACAAAATTAGATCCTTGGTCAGATCTAAGTTCTCTGACAGTACCTCTAATGGCTATGAAACATCTTAAGGCATTGATAAAGACGTCGGTTGACATATCTTCCAACATTTCCAGGTGAATTGCTCTGGAGCTTAGACACGTAAATATCAGTCCGTATCTCTTGTACTTCGCTATAACTTTGCTTCCTTTCACTATCCAGTAACCACCTTCTCTCAAACAGCTTTGAGTAAAGCTTCTTCCTTGATGCAAGGATTTGTTGTGGTAGTGATTGATAATCAATCTTGTGAAGGTAGAATTTTTTGGTAGAATTGCTGGATGCTTAATTTTGTTAGGTAGCGACGCATTTTCCAGCCTCCCTCCCACCTTCAGTATACCCTCCTGCAGAATAAGATTAAGCTTGTACAATGGGTGGTTGTTTGGAAGTCTCTTAGGTTCTTGACTAAGTTTCTTCAATTCTTCACTGTAGAATCTTTGATGAATGAGTCTTATAACCGTTTCTTCAGCTTTCACTCTTTCCTCTACATTCAACGATTCTTTCTTTCTGATTCCTTTTGCTAAGCGTTGAATTCGAGCTATTGTGTTTATGACTGTATTCCACTTTGAACATCTGGCTAGTCGTTCAAGTATGTCATCTTGACATTTGGCGGCAGTGCTCAATGTTTGAACTACCTTTACTTCTGGATCACCCATAGACAGTTCTGTATAACCTTCACTGGGTTTGATTTCCTTTTCCCAAAGGAACTCTGGACCGGTGAACCAGTTTGAATTCTTCAATTCTGTTACATTCCGGCCTCTTGAAGCATGATCTGCCGGGTTGTGCTTTGTGTCAACATAGTGCCAATGTTCTGGATTCGTTGCTTTTCGAATTTTTTTAACTCTATTTGCGACAAAGGTGTGGAATCTTTGAGCTTCATTGTTTATGTAACCTAGGACAACTTGTGAGTCTGTCCAAAAATGCTCTTCATCTATTTTCAATTCCAATTCTTCTCTCAGAAACTGACTTACTGAGGCTGAAACGACGGCTGCCGTTAGTTCGAGTCTTGGTATTGTCTGAATATTATTGGGTGCGACTCTGGCCTTTCCCATAACTAGGGCACAGTGTATCTTTCCTTCTCCTATTGCTCTGATGTAGGAGCACTGACCATAACGATGACTACTGGCATCTGAAAAGTGATGAAGTTCTATTTTCTTGTACTTTCCGAAATCAGGAGGTACAAAACATCTGGGTATCCGAATTTCTTTCAAATTTTGCAAGTCTCTTATCCAACTCTCCCACCTTGGCCTCAAGCCTGCAGGTATGGGTTCGTCCCATCCCAACTTCTGTCTGCATAATTCTTGCAGTATTTCTTTTGCTCTGAGGATTACTGTTGCCAAGAATCCCAACGGATCATATATTGAGGCTACTGCGGAAAGAATGGTATGTCTAGTTGGAACTTTCTCTTCCATGGATATTTCAAAGAAAAAATTGTCGTTTTCTACATTCCATCCCAATCCGAGTACATTCTGAACTGGAAAAGGATCATAGTTAAGATCCACATTCTTCATTGTTGATGCATGTTCGGAGTCACTGATGGATTCTAGTACCTCTCTGTCGTTTGAGATGAATTTGTGAAGACGCAGGTTTGCCTTTGCGCATAACTCTTGGCTCTCTCTCACCAATTGAATGGCCAATTCTGAGGATTCTAGGCTTATAAGACCATCATCTACATAACAGTTTTCCTTCAAAAAATTTGCTGCTGATGGACAATCCTTTTCATTCTGATTGGCCAGATACTTTATACCATAATAGGCACAACCTGGGGATGATGCTGCTCCAAACAAATGCACTTTCATCCTGTATTCCACTGGCTCTGTATCTGTATCTCCGTCTTCCCACCATAGGAACCTCAGGAAGTCTCTATCTTCTTCCTTCACATGAAATTGGTGGAACATCTTTTCAACATCGCACATGACTGCTATGGGATACTTTCTGAATCTACAGAGTACTCCAGGTATAGTGTTTGTAAGATCTGGTCCCTTTAGTAGATGATCGTTCAAAGCAACATCATTGTACCTTGCTGAGCAATCAAAAACTACTCTGATCTTATCCGGTTTCTTTGGGTGATAGACACCTTGATGTGGGATGTACCACACTTCTCCATTTTTAGGCTGACCATCAACTTTCTCTGCGTGCCCTTCTTTGAGGATTTCTTTCATGAATTTCAAATAATCATCTTTGAGTTTGGGATCTCTTCCCATCCTTTTCTTCAAGCTTTTCAATCTTGCCAGGGCAAGATCTCTGTTATTTGGCAGATGAGGTCGTTCTCTAAAAGGTAGGGGCATTTCAAGATGACCTTGTTGATTTTGCTGAATATTATCTTCTAGAGCTTGTACAAACTTTATGTCCTCTTGTGATACACTCTTTTCATTAGAACTTACGTCTGCAAAGTCAGATTCTAGGATTTTGAGTACTTTCGCTGGACTTACAGTTCGTAACTCTTGGACAGATATTCTATGACACAATCCTGTCACCTGTCCTGAATCTGCAATCTGTCGTTTTCCTCCAACAACACCCCATCCTAGATCAGTCTGGACTGCGTAGGGTTCACCCTTTCCTCCTGCGATTATCTATGGTGGCACCAAGGCCTCGGGACAGTCGTAGCCTATCAACAGTCCAACACCAAATTCCTTCAGCAGGGACATTTCATGAGATATGACAGATAGGTGTTCCCATTTGTTGACTGTTTCACAGGTAGGTATGCGATCTCGATCTAGAGGTATGTCGTATTTTGTATAAGCTGGAGGTAGATCTAATTGTTCTTCCTTTTAGGATTTGAAATACACACTGGTACAACCATTGACGTGCCATTGATTTCTCTTTCTCTCACTCTGCAAGAGAATACTGTCGCTTTACTTTCTTCCTCAGTGTCCTTGGGCATTAAGGATTTCTCTTTCTTTGGACATTCTTCATGTAGTGGTGTAGGATGACGTCCTTTACAAACGCTGCAAGTGGCCTTTTTCTTGCATTCTTTAGTAATATGGCCTTTTCTTAAACATCCAAAACACAGCTGATTATCAAGCACAAACTTCTTCTTTTCGTCTGGAGACCTTTCCTTCAATTGTTGGCACTTATGTATGGAGTGATTCTCTTCACAGAACATACACTTGAAGGTAGTCTGAAGACTTGTCGGTTTTGACTCTTTACTGATCCCAGTAGTGACGTTTAACTTGCTCTCATGGACATCTGGACCTTTAGTAGCTGTGTTGGTTGCAAAGCTAGTTGCTCTTGCGCGTCTTATCTCTCTTGTAGGCCTTTCTTCTAAGGGTTTTAAGACATAAGATGCTGTTAATGGATTACATGCTATTCGTGCTTCCTCATTGACAAATTCAGAGAACTCTTTGAAACTTGGGAAGTTTTTGCCTTGATCTAACTGTTTAGTCACATAGCGATTCCATCCAGAAGCCACTTGTTCTGGTAGCTTGGCTAGCATCCTGAGGTTTTCTAGATAGTCGTTCAATACTTCTAGTCCTTGAGCATGTGGGATAGCGTTGCTGCATGCTGCAGGAAGTCGCCATACTCTTGGAGCTTGAAGTGTTCTTTAGGACCTATTTTAGGCCAGTTTATCAACTTCTCTCTGAAAGCTCTTTGTACTAAGAAGGGATGACCATATCTTGCATTTAATTTTTCCCAAGCTTGCTTGTAGGCTTCTTCATCTTTCCTATAGAAGTTACCTTCAAGAACCTTTTTTGCTTCTCCGCCAGTATACCGCTGGAGGTAAAATAACTTGTCCACTGGACGGGAGCAATGATGTTCAATGATCATTTCAAAACTTGCCTTCCACTCTATAAACTTCAGTACGTCTCCGGAGAATACAGTAGGTTCCGGAACAGGAAGTCTAGTGAGAAATATTCTCTGAGGTTTTGTCGGGTCAACAGTTGTAACATCCTCGTGACCACTGCCATGACATATAGGAGTTGAATTATCTGGTTCTCTTTTTCCACTTTGTCCTGAATCAGGTGAGTCTCTCTTCTTTTCTCTCTGAGCAGGGATGTAAGGACTATGACTTATTTCTTCACTACATGCTGGAGATTTTCTTCCATTTTCCTGGGCGTAAGGAAGAACGTAGGATTCTCCACTTAGTACTGATTTGGATCTATGACTACCCTGATTCGTATCCTCTTCATGCACTCTGAGTCTGGCTTCTATAATCTTAACTTCCTTCTGCCTTTCCAGACTTTTCATTTCAGCTTCCATTTTATGGCGCTGAGCCTCCATTTCGGCTTCCATTTTATGGAGCTGAGCCTCCATTTTATGGTGCTGAGCTTCCATTTCGGCTTCCATTTTATGGTGCAGAGCTTCCATTTCCTGGCACTGAGCCTCAATGGTAGATTCCATCTCAACTTCTGCTCTTTTGGCAGTGAGTTGTTCAGCTAATTCCTTTCTTTTGGCTGACGTATGTGAGAATGTGGCTGGCACTTCTGCTAGTGATGGAAGTCACACTTGAGATTGTGGTTCCTCCTAAGGACCTAGCATAGTCTTTCATGAAGAGCTCGTTCATTCCCTTTCGTGCCTTGACTTCATCATAATTTGCTGCAGATGATAGTTCTCTCATAAGCTTCACTAAATCCCTAGTGACTGCGGTACATGTATCCATGTTCCTTACAATATCCTGGGAGGGTGTCAAGGACGACCGCAAGTTGACATATGCTGTCATAAGCTCTGACTCAGAATCTTCTACTGTCTCTATCATTTCACTCAAATTCTCCTTTATGCTTTCTTGTTTTAGCTTTCTGCGAATGTCTTTGATGTATGCTTTCCACCTCTCATACATTTGGGCAAACTTTTTTTCTTTCAGTGCTGCCTCTTGCTCCAAATTTTCTAGCACCTTTTGGGTTGGTTTTCTGTCCCATGATGAACATCTTAGTTCACCTGTTTCAGCTATATTTGTTTGGGGCGAGACTACCGTTTCATTGCACCTTTCAGATTCAGACAGGTTCTCTTGCTCTTCACCGTCTACCATATCTATCATTGCATCCGCTAACAGTGGGGTGGCAAAGCTAGGCTCAGCCATTTCTGAATGCTATAACAATTAATATGAAAAATAAGGACCTGTCACTTTAAATGCAATACTACCAAATGTAAGAATAAATGACTTTCACTTTACATGTAATAGCACCAAAACACAGGCAATAAATGACTTTCACTTTAAATACTTCAGAGTCATATACTATAACTGTCTCTCTTTTATTAAAAGTCTGAATTCTCTTGAGCACCAAAATGTCTCTTGCAGAAACCTATGTGCATAAGTGAGTAACAAAGGAAAGCTCTGACCTTAATTGAAAAGCAGGATACCGTGATCTGAAGGTTGCAGAAACAAACGTCAGTCTTAAAGGAGACTTTTCTTTTCTTGATGTGGTGACTTGCGATGCTCTGCGGTGACTTGTGAAGCTCTGCGGTGACTTTGTGATGCTCTGCGGTGACTTGCAATGCTCTGCGGTGACTTTGCGATGCTCTGCGGTGACTTGCGATGCTCTGCGGTGACTTTGCGATGCTCTGCGGTGACTTGCGATGCTCTGCGGTGACTTTGCGATGCTCTGCGGTGACTTGCGATGCTCTGTGGTGACTTTGCGATGCTCTGCAGTGACTTGTGATTAGTATTGTGAACTCTCTGGATGCAACATGTGGTCTCTTGATGGATAGCGGTGCGGGCACTCTAGCTCTGGACTCTGGCCCTCCCCCCATGCATCTCTTTCTCTCTCTAGGGGTGCAGGAGGGTTTGGCGCTGTTTCTCTGACTGTCTTGCCCTTGCCACTTTAAGAGTCGGCTGCAGTCTGACTAATGCGCACGTGCTATGGCCTGTACTGTTGTTCCGCTGATGATGGCGCTCTGTTTCTCTAGTGTACTCTTTACTGTGCAAGTTGAGGAGTGCTGTTGCTTGACCTCTGAGGGTAATAGTTCCACTGTGGCAGACGCAGCACTTGTAGTGCCTTGTGCGCTGTGGCATTAGAAAAATTATGCAATTGCTGATTCTTTTGTTTGACTAGATTGACTTTTACTCTGTAATTCCTCCAATGCCGCTCTATGGATGCAGTAGGTTTAAAGAGCACACCGAATACTTTAGTTAACTTCTTTAATAACTTCAATCTTCTTCATATAACACTGCTTACAATGGCTTGTTTTATCTTACAGTGACTTATTTCTTTCGTATTACAATGGTTTAATTCGTATTACATTGGGTTGATTCGATAGCTTATCTCGATAGATTCGATAGATTCGATTACTTATCTCGTTAGATTATTTCGTTAAATTCGATAAATTCGCTGGAACTACAAGTAAACACATACAACAGATTTTACACACAGATCTACCTGCACTGTTAAACAATAGAGGAACACACAAGTGCATTAAATACCTATTTGGCCTTCTCTGTTTCTGTGCTGCCTTGTATTACACAAGGCATTCTTTAGCATTCAGCAGTGTCTGTCCCCTTAAGGCCTGAGACTTCCTGTTTGCTAACTTGGGAGGAAGTGACCTCATCTCTTCAGACTGAAGAAATTCTACAATGCAAGTACATGTGGGATGCTGTTCCCTCTTCATATATGGGCTTGATTAGACCCCCAAAGTCTGTAAGTACCCTTCCTATGTACTGTGGAATGTTATGCACATAGCTAGGAAGTTAGATATGTACTTATGTTTGTTTATTCTGTTTGTATTTCAGTTTTACCGCATTTATTCACATTCATCCGCACATTCATTCATTCTCATTATGTCACATGTTATCAGTAAAAGATCATCGGTTATCAATCATCGACTCTTTACTGTGTGGACATCAAAGGTTATACTGCCTGTAATCCTCTGTAACCCTTTCATAACTGCAGAGAAGGCAGGACAGTAAAAAGACTTACACGGTTACTTCAGAGCACATTGTGTGAAAAATCTACAGCAGGCCCCACAACACAGAGGAGACTCTTAACTGTTGGTGCAGCAGCACGTGTGTGTGAAATCCCCACAGCACAGCCAGTCTAGGCATAGCAAAGTGAAACTAACTCAGATATGAAAGATATCACTAAATTAACCCTTCCTAAAATCTCATGCAAACAGGAAGAAAATATGCACAGTACGCTGGAAACTAGGTCACAATGCAGCACGCCGAGAACTTATAACAAATCGGATCTGTCGTCATCCAAAGCAGAAACCGCCAGATCTAAGCGTTCAAGTTCCAGGCATTCAAACGTCACAGACCTATCGTCAGTCAGTGCTGGGGCAGCCAGGAGTAAGCATACAAGTTCCAGACATTCTAGTGTCACAAACTTGTCTTCAGTCAGCGCTATCGCTGCCAGGGCACAAGCCAAGGCCGAGGCCGCATGCGCCATGGCCTCCTATGCCATACGGGAAGCAGAGCTTATGAAAGAGCAAGGCTACCTAGATGAAGAGCAGAAGAAGAGACAAGCCGAAGGGGAAGCTGAAATAAAAAGGAGAGAAGCAGAAACGCTTAGGAGAAAGGCAGAAGTACAAGCCTCTTTACACATACTTCAGCAACAGAAAATAGCTGCAGCAGCCATAGCTGAAGCCGAAGTTCTCGCGAGAGCTGCAGATATTCAGTTTGTAGAGAGCGATGTACTGGAAACCCTGATAACACCTCTCAGTACATTCCAACGCACCCGTGAGTACGTGCAATCACAAGCAATCCTATACCCTGATAAACAGCCTAGTGACGCACCGAAACCATCAAGGACCCAGTTGGGAGCAGACAGCTTTGATGTTACGCATCACTACAAGACTGAACCTGAACCGCCACGTGATAAGTCAACCAATCATGGGCTCAGATACCAAACCGCCAACACGCTAAGTAACCAAGTAGATGGCGATATAACCTCTCCTCGTGCAAAATCAGATCTAGACTACAATAGAGAGCAACCCTCTGACCAAAATAGACTTAGTCAAATACCTCAACGAACCCATCAGTCACTATCAGCCAGCAGTCCCGTTTTTGTACCCAGAACAAACGCACCTGACACAGCAAAGGTTACAGACGTGTCGAAATACCTGATGCGCCGTGAGATGGTGAGCACTGGTCTCTTGAAGTTCGACGATCGTCCTGAAAACTACTGGGCCTGGAGGTCATCCTTCCTAAGCAGCACCCAAAACTTAGAGCTGACAGACAGAGAGAAGCTCGACCTACTCGCCAAATACCTAGGACCAGAGTCCTCAGAGCAGGCCAAAAGAATCAGGTCAGTGCATGTCCATGATGCAACAGCAGGACTTGCGATGGTCTAGCGGAGAATGGAAGACTGCTATGGGTCACCCGAAGTAATAGAAGAAGCACTTTTAAAGAAAATTGAAACTTGCCCGAAAATGACTAACAAAGACAATCAGAAGCTGAGAGAGCTCGGAGACCTACTCCTAGAGATAGAAGCAGCAAAGACTAGTGGAACTCTGCCAGGTCTCTTATACTTAGACACAGCACGTGGAGTAGAGCCCATAATCGAGAAGCTCCCTTTCAACCTGCAAGAAAGGTGGGTCTCTCAAGCATCCAGATACAAGAAAGACTATCGCGTTGCATTTCCACCGTTTGTCTTCCTCGCTGAATTCGTTGTAGACCAAGCTAAGACACGCAATGACCCAAGCTTCGCCTTCCTGAACAAGAGAGTTGCAAGCTCCCCAAGGACAGAGAAGCAGCCACCAGTACACTACAAAGAACGCAGAGCAACAGTGTCTGTGCGGAAGACAGAAGTCCCACCTGAGGCTGCAGCCAATCAGGAAGACAACACAAGCAAGGAAGTTGAGTATCCAGACAAACAGTGCCCAATACACAACAAGCCTCATCCACTAAGAAAATGTTGCAGTTTCAGAAGTAAGACATTAGAGGAGCGCAAGGCTTACCTTAAAGACAATCACATTTGTTTCAGATGCTGCGCCTCAATGCAACATCTTGCAAAAGACTGTAAGAGAGAAATACGGTGCACAGAATGCAACAATGACCGACATCTGTCAGCACTGCACCCAGGACCACCACCATGGAGATCAGAAGTTCCAGCAACTCAAGAAGATCATGGTGGGGAGCAAAAAGAAAGTGCAATACCAGCGATAACTTCAAAGTGTACTGAGATCTGTACAGAACCAGGACTCTCTAGATCATGCTCCAAGATATGCTTAGTCAAAGTGTATCCCAACGGTCTCAGAGAAAAGGCAGTGAAGATGTATACAGTCCTAGACGAACATAGCAACAGGTCTCTAGCAAAGACAGAGTTCTTCGACCTCTTTGGTGACAAAGGAAGTTCAACTCCATACACCTTGAAGACATGTTCTGGAGTTATAGAGACATCAGGGAGAAGAGCAAACAACTACACCATCGAGTCATTAGATGGAAAGACGCAGCTGACTCTTCCTACCCTCATAGAATGTGACATGATACCAGATGACAGGTCAGAGATTCCCACACCTGAAGTGGCACGTCACTACCCTCATCTCATGCGAATAGCAGACAAGATCCCAGCACTCAACCCAGATGCTGCAATCGTCCTTCTACTAGGAAGAGACATACTGAGAGTGCACAAGGTCAGAGAACAATACAATGGGCCGCACAATGCACCATTTGCTCAACGTCTTGATCTTGGATGGGTTATCGTTGGAAATGTATGTCTGGACGGACTTCACAAACCCGCAAAGGTGAATGTCTACAGAACAAATCTGCTGCGGAACGGTCGCACGTCATGTCTTTGCCCATGTAACAACAGCATGCAGATTAAAGAGAAACTATCTAACCCAACACATCCCCAGAACATCCAGAGGTTCCTGGAAGATACAGCCTCAGCTGAAGATTCAGATCAGCTAGGCCACAAAGTGTTTGAGAGAACTCAAGATGATGACAAACTAGCACCATCTGTTGAAGATAACCTCTTCCTTGAGATCATGGACAGAGAAGTCTTCAAAGACAAAGCAGGCAGTTGGGTAGCCCCACTACCATTCCGTACACCACGGCATCGTCTTCCCAACAACAGAGTGCAAGCAGAGAAACGCCTTGCGCTATTGCAGCGCACTCTTGAAAGAAAGCCAGACATGAAAGAACACTTCCAAGAATTCATGCGGAAAATCTTTGACAAAGATCAAGCTGAAAAAGCACCAGCACTGCATGAAAAACAAGAACGCTGGTACTTGCCAATATTCGGAGTGTACCATCCTCAAAAACCAGGTCAGATACGTGTAGTATTTGATTCCAGTGCAAAGCATGAAGGTATTTCCCTTAATGATGTACTTCTCAGCGGACCAGACCTGAACAACACACTTCTTGGAGTCCTTATCAGATTCCGAAGAGAAATTGTTGCAGTAACAGCAGATGTACAGCAGATGTTCTACTGTTTCCTTGTCCGTGAAGACCACAGAGACTACCTGAGGTTCCTATGGTATGAAGACAACGACCTCAACAAAGGTATCATAGAGTATAGGATGAAAGTACATGTGTTTGGGAACAGTCCCTCACCAGCTGTCGCTATCTACAACTTGAGACGAGCAGCGCAGCAAGGTGACAGACACAACCCTGAAGCCAAACAATTTGTTATGAAAAACTTTTATGTAGATGATGGACTTGCTTCCTTCTCCAGTAGTGGAGAAGCCATTAACATTTTAAAAAACACTAGAGACTTGCTAGCAGAATCTAACATAAGACTGCACAAAGTGGCTTCCAACAACAGCAAAGTAATGGAAGCATTCCCAGCAGAAGACCGTGCAAAAGACCTCAAAGACCTAGATCTAGGTACAGATTCACCACCCCTTCAAAGAAGCTTAGGGCTTAGTTGGGACTTGAAAACTGACAGCTTCACCTTCCGAGTATCCAGGGAAGAGAAGCCTTTCACAAAGCGAGGTGTCTTGTCTACGGTCAACAGTCTTTACGATCCCTTGGGGTTCGTAGCACCCATCACCACCTCTACCTGAAAAGAAAGAAATGCAGTGGAAGTTGTGGAAAGACTCTTTGCTGGAGCTTGAGCGATTTAGCATCCAAAGACCATACGTCTCTGTTTCTTTGTCTGTTACAAAACGAAGAGAGATACACGTGTTTTCAGATGCATCCACTGTGGCTATAGCAGCTGTAGCCTACCTTAGAGTTATAGACACTCAGGGACAAAGCCATGCAGGATTCATCTTGGGAAAGTCCAAACTGGCTCCAAGACCTGCTCACACGGTCCCACGCTTAGAACTTTGTGCTGCTGTCCTAGCTGTGGAGATAGCAGACTTGCTCATTGCGGAACTGGACATCGAGATCCATGCAGTGAACTTCTACACAGACAGCAAGATTGTTTTAGGTTATATCCACAACGCTTCAAGAAGATTCTACACATACGTGTCAAACAGAGTAACACGTATCAGAAAGTGTACAAGTCCAGAACAGTGGCATCACATCAGTACAGACAAGAACCCTGCTGATCATGGGACTAGACTGGTACCAGCTGCTGTCCTCAAACAGACTAACTGGTTCACAGGTCCATCCTTCTTGACTGGACCAGAAACTGAAGAGACTGATCAGAAAGGAACTTTTCAGCTTGTAGAACCAGACCAAGACAAAGAGGTAAGACCTCTAGTTGCAGTTTACAAGACTCTAACCACCAGAGAAGGTCTTGGCTCATGTAGGTTCGAAAGGTTTTCCAGCTGGAAGTCACTCATCCGTGCCATAGGGAAACTCATCTGCTTGGCCAGATCCTTCAGCAAAGCAGCCAGTGTTGACCAGGGTAACAATGACTATCTTGAACAAGCCAATGTCACCATTATCAGATGTGTTCAGCAGGAAGCCTTTAAGGAAGAAATTCAATGTCTTCTCAAGAAAGAAGAACTTTCTAAACACAGCCCGCTCAGAAAGTTGAACCCTGTCCTTGATGAAGATGGAGTGATGAGACTTGGAGGTCGTCTACCCGCAGCTGATATGACTATTCTAGAAAAACATCCCTTTGTCATACTCAAGAATCATCACGTTGCCGTTCTTCTGACAAGACATCACCACGAGCAAGTTGCACTTCAAGGTCGCCACCTCACAGAAGGAGCAGTCCGCTCAGCTGGATTGTGGATCCTAGGAGGTAAAAGACTAGTCTCCAGTGTGATTAACAAATGTGTAACTTGCAAGAAAATCAGAGGAAAACTTGAAGTCCAGAAGATGTCAGACTTACCTCCAGACAGGCTGGCTTCAGGTCCTCCATTCACAAATGTAGGCCTAGACGTTTTTGGTCCTTGGAACATTTCTTCTCGCAAGACCAGAGGAGGCAGTGCAGAGAGCAAACGCTGGGCTGTTCTTTTCTCGTGTATGAGTACCAGAGCAGTTCACATTGAGGTAATTGAGTCTCTATCTACCTCAAGCTTCATCAATGCCTTGAGAAGATTTTTCTCCATTCGAGGACCAGCAAAACAGATTCGTTCTGATTGTGGCACAAACTTTATTGGAGCCTGCAAGGAATTGAAGATCGTTGCAACAGACTCAGAGACAAGTAACTATCTTCAAAACCAAAGATGCACTTGGATCTTCAATCCTCCTCATGCCTCACATATGGGAGGAGCTTGGGAGAGGATGATTGGAGTAGCTCGCCGAATTCTAGATGCAATGCTTCTAAAGATTGGATCTACTCGTCTCACACACGAAGTCCTAACCACGCTGATGGCTGAAGTCATGGCTATCATGAACGCCAGACCTTTGGTCCCAGTGTCTACTGACCCAGAGATGCCAACCGTCTTGACACCAGCAACGTTGCTGACCCAGAAGATGGAGATGGTGACAGCTCCCAACGGGGACTTTGATCTTAAAGACTTGTACACCAAGCAATGGAAACAAGTTCAAAGCCTTGCCGATATCTTCTGGAAGAGATGGAGGCAGGAGTACCTGACGACCCTCCAACCACGCAACAAATGGCAAGCCGACAAGCCCAACTTACAAGTTGGAGATGTTGTTCTACTAAAAGACTCTCAGGCCCACAGGAACGAGTGGCCAATTGGACTCATTGTGGGGACTGATGCTAGTAGTGATAGCAGAGTCAGGAAAGTAGAGGTCAGAGTAGTAAAACAGGGCACCCCTAAGGTGTACCTTAGACCCATCACGGAAGTCGTTTTACTCCTTCCAGGAGTTTAATAGTGGCATATCATTATTATGCCAGGTGGGGAGTGTGCTGCCTTGTATTACACAAGGCATTCTTTAGCATTCAGCAGTGTCTGTCCCCTTAAGGCCTGAGACTTCCTGTTTGCTAACTTGGGAGAAAGTGACCTCATCTCTTCAGACTGAAGAAATTCTACAATGCAAGTACATGTGGGATGCTGTTCCCTCTTCATATATGGGCTTGATTAGACCCCCAAAGTCTGTAAGTACCCTTCCTATGTACTGTGGAATGTTATGCACATAGCTAGGAAGTTAGATATGTACTTATGTTTGTTTATTCTGTTTGTATTTCAGTTTTACCGCATTTATTCACATTCATCCGCACATTCATTCATTCTCATTATGTCACATGTTATCAGTAAAAGATCATCGGTTATCAATCATCGACTCTTTACTGTGTGGACATCAAAGGTTATACTGCCTGTAATCCTCTGTAACCCTTTCATAACTGCAGAGAAGGCAGGACAGTTTCCATAAAGCTTCTCTGACTGGAACTTTGTCTGTTTCCTCTTCTGTCTGGTGAACAATCTAGCAGGGAGTTTTACACAGGCATAAATGTGAAACTGGCTGGGATTGGTTAAGGCTCTGTACAGTGTGAGGCTGTCTGTGATTGGCTCAGCTCTATACTAACTCTTAAAGGCATATTTTCCTTTTCTGCTTCTGCTAACACAGTGAATATATAAATGTCATATAACATTCAAAGACATAAATCACAGCAATGATTCTGCTTTTGGCTTTAACATATGCACATATACACTGTACTGAGGTTATTGGCAGGTTTGGTATACACATATATGTGAACCATATTAGCAACCTAGGACTGGTCTTAGCTGGCCAGCTACAGGGCGGGAGGGCCCACGCGCTCGGAGGTCTCGGCCTCTGGAGCGGTTTAGTGCGGGCTCCTCCCCCAGAGCTCAGCGCCTTCCTAGGAGCCCCGTTCGGGACCCTCCGGCCCCGCGGGCAGGGCGCTTCCCTGCCTCTGCTGGCTGCGGAGCTCAGCGGGCAGGGGACCACGTGGAGGCAGTTCCTCCCCCCCGCCCGCTCGGCAGAGTGGTCGCCGTGGTAACGGCTCTTCCCCTGATGGGGCGCCAGACCAGGAGGGGGCCCGTCGTGGGAGATGTTCAGCTGCGGCCACAGGGCTGTCCTTTCCTGCGGCCGGCGGTCCCTCAGGGGGGTCAGGAGCCTCAGCATAGAAGACTGGCAAGAGGAGCAGCACTGGGCAGAGAATAGCTGGGCGCTCGGCTGGACAGCGATCCGGGACTGCAGTGGGTGGGTCTGGTGCCGGGAGCAGCACAGACCAGTGGGACCCATGGCTCCTGGGACCGGGAGGCCATCCGACCGGCGTGGAGAAGAGGACCGTTCCGAGGTCGAGCTGTCTGGATCCGATGCAGTGTGGCAGCCGGCCGCTCGGCTTCGGTGGAGTCCAAACCTATGGCTGATGGGACCTCTCCTGGGCAGCATGGTAAGTTGAATGTCTTTGGTTCTTCTTTCTCTTTCTGTTCAGCTCTGTGGGATCTATTGGGGGGTGAGTTGAATGTCTTTGGTTCTTCTTTCACCTGAACAAAGTGGGGATGGATTTGTGGTCCCTGGGTCTGCAAGATGGTGTACAGTGGGCCGTTCGGGTGTGGTGGGGCACGCATGGGTAAGGGCTTACCCAGCGTGCTGAGGCGGTTGTTGGTCTTTGGAGGCAGCACTTATTTTGAAGTAAAAGATAATGGTTTCGGACCCATCGGCGTTATGGTGTGCCCGGGGGTATTCCAGTTAACTGAGGTATAACTAGAAGGTGGTGGTTCTACACTGTGGATGGTATGTTTTCTCTCCGAGCCGGTGCATTGGGGCTGGAGGCCTAATTATAGTATTGGTTCCGCAGGTGGATATTGGTTCATGTTTGGTGCCTTCGAAGACCAACAACTTGTCTTATATGTTTCTGTTTTAAGGAATGTTTTGTGTGTTGGCCATTTTACTCCAATCGGTGTTATGTTTTCTTTAATGATTGGTTATAATGGGGGTATGTGAGAGAATGAGATGGTGGTGTAAGGGGTCTTGACTAGCCTATCTCTTGTGCACTAGTTATGGTGTTTTACACCTTCACTCAATTTTGTCTATTCATGTCAATAATATTCTGTATGTATCATAACTTAGCTACAGCTAAATGTTACTCAGATTGTTGTCCTTATTCTCCCATCCTTCTTTGTTACTTGCTTAATTCACCTGTATTTCTTTGTATTTTGTGTTTCTGAAAAATGCAATAAACTCAAATTGAACTAAAAACAGCATTATATAAACTCACTCATTTATTCACGTGCCGCTATCTCTAGGGCACTATACAGATTGCTTGTATGTCTAAGAGTGCTGCCGCTCCGCTCTGAGCCGGCGTGCACTCCACTCCCCAGAAAGATCATAAGTGACATACAGTAACCATGCCTCTTTATCCAAAGCCAGACCTCCTCAGGAGGCATTAATGCACAGCTCTCCTTCACTGCGTAAATCTAGAAAGGTTAAATCTTTAATTCCCGCAACTGCTATTCAGTATGCTGGCAATGTTATTCACATACACTGTATATAATTGTAATCCTCCACTTTTTGCATTTATACAGAAGTACAAGAGTAAAGAACTAATAAAATATACAGTCTTTGGGTCTCCTCACCTCACCCCTTCAGTCTCCTCTTGCATTACTAACCTACTAAGTGACATATCAGCATAGAGGTCACTCCACTTCCTCAAACTAAATCTTTCCAAACAAGAGCTCATACTATTCCCTCCAGCATGTGCCCCCTCCCCTGACTTCTCCATCAAGATCAATAATACAACCATCAGTCCCTCCCCTCATGCCAGGGTAATAGGTATAATCCTGGACTCCCATCTGTCCTTTCAGCTCCAAATCCAATCACTGTCAAAATCTTGTAGACTTCACCTCTGCAACATCTCCATGATATGCCTCTTCTTAACCTTTGAAACCACTAAGCAACTTATTCTCTCTGTAGCCTTGACTATTGTAACTCCCTCCTCATCAGCCTACATAATCGCAGGCTATTTCCTCTTCAGTCTATCATGAATGCTGCTGCCAGACTCATCCACCTTACTAACCATTCCATATCTGCCATCCCTCTCTGCCAATCCATCCACTGGCCTCCCATTGTCCAATGAATAAAATTCAAACCATTAACAATAACATATAAAGCCATTTATAACTGTGCTCCAAATTATATCACCAATCTTGTCTCCAAATATCACCCAAACCGTCCGCTCTGCTCCTCCCACGACCTCCTGCTCTCCAGCTCCCTTGTCTCCTCCTCTCATGCTCATCTCCAGGACTTCTCCAGAGCCTTTCCCATCCTCTGGAACACTCTACTACAATCTATTAGACTATCACCTACTCTGCCTACTTTTAGGTGATCTCTGAAAATCTCTTCAGGGAAGCCTATCCTGCCTTCAGCTAATAACAGAATATTCTATTCCTCCTATCAGTTTATCCCCCACAGTTATTACCTTTTGTACCACCAGCCCCTCCCTCTTACATTGTAAGCACCAAGGAGCAGGGCCCTCCTAACCCTCTCGTATTGAACTGTATTGTTTCTGTATTGTCTCCCTTTATATTGTAAAGCGCTGAGTAAACTGTTGGCGCAATATAAATCCTGTATGATAATAATAATGTGAAAGAGAGTGCACAGATGGCACCTGAGCTCCTATCCTGCATTCATCCTTTACTACATTCCTGGCTTTTCTCTCCCAGCTTCTTGCTCCTCAGTCAGCACAATGGGTTTGAAACTAACACACAGCACCCCATGGGCTCCTCAGATGTCTCCAAGCTGGACACATTCCTTTTGTACTCCTGCGAGTGCTCCCTGCCCTTCTCTCTATGGTGGCCTTCTTGGAAACACTGCCTGCAGCCTTGTCCATGTCTGACAGCTCTCAAATGTCTCCAGGAGCAGGGGAGGCAGCCAGCCCCATTGCGGCAGACAACCTGGAGGCCTTCTGGACATGCAAAGACTATCTAATATTGACTATCTAGCCAGGGACATCAGTCTGAAGCATGTCTGAAGTATGTCTGAAGGAGGACCACATGGTTGGAAGGCACTACTTGCTTTGACTTCAGGGAATTACATGCACAGCAGATGCAGGTGAAAGTCCTTCAGGAGAAGGCAATTGATACTGAGAACCGCCTCCGGTGCAACAACATCTGCATACTTGGTTTGCCAGAAAAAAGCAGAGGGCTCCTGGCCTTTGGAATTCGCTGAGAAGTTCCTTTACTTCCCACTGACATTCATGGTGGAACAGGCTCACATAGTCCCCTCAATGATGCCTGTTCCTAATGCACCTCCGTGGCCCTTCCTGCTTTGGCTTCTCAGCTACTGAGACCGCAACAAGATTCTAGCAGCAACTACACTATATTGCCAAAAGTATTGGGACACCCTTCCAAATTATTGGATTCAGGTGGTCCAATCACCTCCATGGCCACAGCTGTATAAAATCAAGCACCCAGGCATGCAGATTACTTCTTTTTAGAAGCAGTCTGCATGCCTAGGTGCTTTCACATTTGTGAAAGAATGGGTTGCCCTCAGGAGCTCAATATTCAAAGTAATTCAAAGTAATTCAAAATAATTCAAAGTGTGGTAACTTGATAGGTTGCCACCTGTGCAATAAGTTTATCCATGAAATTTCCTTGCTACTAAATATTGCACAGTTAACTGTTGGTGGTATTATAACAAAGTGGAAGCAACTGGGAAAAACAGTAACTCAGTCACAAAGTGGTAGGCTATGTAAAATGACAGAGCGGGGTCAGCACATGCTAAAGCGTACAGTGCACAGAAGTGCCCTTTCTGCATAGTTAATAGCCAACTGTCTGCAGAGTCAATAGCTAAAGACCTCCAAACTTCGTGGCCTTCAGATTAGCACAACAGTGCGTAGAGAGCTACATGGAATGGGTTTCCATGGCCAAGCAGCTGCATCTAAGGCTTACATCGCCAAGTGCAATGCAAAGCGTCGGATGCAGTGGTGTAAAGCATGCCACCACTGGACTCTAGAGCAGTGGAGATGTGTTCTCTGGAGTGACAAATCACACTTCTCTGTCTGGCAATCCAATGGATGTGTCTGGGTTTGGTGGTTGCAAGGTGGTTGCCTGACTGCTTTGTGTCAAGTGTAAAGTTTGATGGAGGGGGGATTATGGTGTGGGGTTGTTTTTCAGAGGTTGGGCTTGGCCCCCTAGCCCCAGTGAAGGGAACTCTTAAGGCGTTAGCATACCAAGACATTTTGGACACTTTCATGCTCCCAACTTTGTGAGAACAGTTTGGCGATGGCCGCTTCCTGTTCCAACATGACTGCGCACCAGTGCACAAAGCAAGGTCCATAAAGACATGGATGAGCGAGTTTGAGAAACATGTGAGTGCAAGAACTTGACTGGCCTGCACAGAGTCCTGATCTCAACCTGATTGAACACCTTTGGGATGAATTAGAGTGGAGACTGCAAGCCAGGCCTTCTTATCCAACATCAGTTTCTGACCTCACAAATGCACTTGTGGAAGAATGGTAAAACATTTCCATAGACACACTCATAAACCTTGTGGACAGCCTTCCCAGAAGAATTGAAACTGTTATAGCTGCAAAGGGTGGGCCAACTCAATATTGAACTATATGGACTAAGACTGAGATGCAATTAAAGTGTATGTGCATGTAAAGGTAGGCGACCCAGCACATTGGCAAAATAGTGCATTAAAAGAAAAAATTTTAAAATCAGCGCTACACTCCAAAATGAATAAAATAAATAAAAGTGAGCTGCTTGCAATAAAGGTCAATATACAAAACCCCTTCTATGAACGCTAAACAATATTAAACCAAAATTCATTCAAGTGAATAGCAGTCCCACTAGATTAGTAGAAGTCCATACCCATGATCAGACACGATTTCCAACCGTCTAGTTGAACTCATACACATAAGTTGACATCCTAACCTTCCTTAAGTGAGAACCAGAAGAATTACTAACTCACATAAATATACAGTATGCTGCTTCAGTGATACGTGCAGTCAGGGGTGGACTGACCATTCGAAATATCGGGCACTGCTGAGGGCCCGGGGTCAGTAGGAGGCCCAATGAAATGCCCCTGGTACCTTTTATAGGCTTTGTTTGAATGTGGGCAAGGACACAGGGGCCCCATGATCCCCTATTGCCTGGGGGCCCCATGAGTTGTCAGTCTGCCCCTGCGTGCAGTATAAGTGTTTTAAACAACTATCATATGGATATACTTGCACTTCTTAAACTCTCAGGTGACTGATTCAAACACTCCTTCAACAGGTGCTGTAGCTTGCGCACATGTGTTACCATAAAGTAATGTAGAACAAAAATACCATATACAGTAGTAATACTTATTAATCACAAACAAGCAAACACTGTAGCCATTAAGGGATGGACATGGTCAGCAAAAATACTCAAGTAGGCCATGGCATTTAAACAATGCTCAGTTGGTACTAAGGGGGCCAAAGTGTGCCAAGAAAATATCCCCCACAACATTACACCACCAGCCTCAACAGTTGATACAAGGCAGGATGGATCCATGCTTTCATGTTGTTTATGCCAAATTCTGACCCTACCATCTGAATGTTGCAGCTGAAATTGTCACTTACCAGACCAGGCAACGTTTCTCCAATCTTTTATTATCCAATTTTGGTGAGTCAGTGCGAATTGTAGCCTCCGTTTCCTGTTCTTAGCAGGCAGGAGTGGCACCCAATGTGGTTTTCTGCTTCTGTAGCCCTTCTGCTTCAAGGTTCTACGTGTTATGCATTCAGAGGTGGTATTCTGAATACTTTGAATGTAACAAGTGTTTATTTGAATAACTGTTGCCTTTCTATTATCTCAAATCAGTCTGCCCATTCTCCTCTGACCTCTGGACATCAACAATGCATTTTTAAAAAGATAAACTAGAAATCCTCCTGCGCTGATATGGAAATAAGCCCTGATCACTAGCTGCCAACACCAAATAGTGATAACCAATCAATATATGAAAATAAAAATAAATGGTGCAGCGCTAACTACAAAAAACATAAATTGAAATAAATGTATATATATAGTATATATAGTGCTAATACATCACAAACCAACACATTCATATAATCAATATAGTGACTAGTGAGAAAAGTGATAACACAAATAAAAGTGATCAACACTAGTGAAAGGGTCACCTTGGTGACCTGCAATAATGATACACACACAAAATATACAATAAATTAAACTCGTGTAAGTGTCCTTATTCCTTCTCAAAGAAAAAAACTTTTAAACCAAACACTTTTTAGTCCATGAATAACAAATGATAAGTGTTTATAAAAACCATGCAATGTGTATAAAGTAGTAAATACGTGCAAGTGCCAGCACACTCTTTATCCACTCCAGCTGCAGTGCCTCCTCACCTCCTTAATGCGACCTCAAAGGGCCAAAGGGGTGGGATATAGTCACCCCTGAAAAGTATATAAAATATAGATTGGTGCCCAGAAGGTTAAGATGGGATGTGCCCATTTGTGATGGGCTAACAGATCCTGAAGAAATAGAGGAATGGTTCAATTTTTTCCATGAGAAAGGCCTACAATTGGTCATGTTTCTACTTAAGAGGAAACAAAGGAAGTTGAGGAATTTAGAAGTACAAATTGGTGAAATAAAGGAAAAGATTGTACCATTCAAGGAAACAACAGAAATGAAAAATTTGACTAATTGCCTTAATAAAGATTTAGATACAGTTGATCAAGAAGTCAAGTACAGGAAATCTAAGGAATATCAAAGAGATCTTAATGACATGAAGAAGAATCAAGTATTTAAATGGCAGTCTGTGCTAAATGAGGTGGAGTCGGCTTCAGCTAATACCACTCCAGTTAAAAGTAAAAAAGATGGTGGAAGTTCTGGACCGCTGCATAAAGATTTACCTAGAGGGCATAATCAAGTGCACTACAATATGCAAAATTATCATACACCTAGGAATGAGTGGAAACCAAAAAATGGGAATACGGGTTATAGGAGACCACAAGGAAGGGGTCCACCCTTTCAAAATAAACCATATTATTAGAATAATAGGCCATATTATTATTCGGGACAAAATTATCATCCTCAGCCCAGACCTTATTATTCTGCAAGGCCCAATGGCCCTAGATTTGAAAGACAATACCCTGAAGATAGGTGGGATTATCAAAGATATGATGATAGAAGTCCCATTCCCACTTATAATAGGTTTGAACCTTTAAGATCTGATTATCCTCCTGGAGATTTTTTAGAGAGGGGTCAAGAGGAAAGGAGTCCCCAGAGAGAAAGGTGGAGGAGCCCAGGAAGAGGAGGGGATATAGGGCCGGCCGTAAAAAACGAAAGAAAAAGAGAACAATAGGCGATGGAGTTTTTAATATCAGTGGCTCTCAATTGACCACAGAGGATCTACTGGTATTGGATAAAGGCCTTAAATATGCTCCCCCGGCTCCTGTCAACAAATTTAATGTTTTTATAGATACCCAAAAATACATTAGAAAATTAAATATCAAAAAAATACTTTTTAGGGTTATCAGGAGCTAAAAATACTGTTAGTAGTGCTCCCAGTAATATTACCCACACCAGTCTTAGAAGTAGATCGCTTTTTAATCCTCAGCTCAATAATAACAGCCATATTGATGTTTTAAAAAAATTGGTAAACCAGGATTTAGAAAAACTCAGCATTCCAACACCACGTAATAATAAATAGATGGAAATAGGCCTAAATAAATTGACAAAAAGGGATGATATAGTTATACGGCCAACTGATAAGGGAGGAGGGATAGTCATACTGTCTAAGAAATATTATTTAAGTGAACTATCCACCCATTTAAAAGATAACTGTATGTATGAAATGTTAAAGAAAGACCCCCACATTGGCATATAAAAAGGAATTAGAAAAGTTGGTTAAGAAGGGCATTGACATAAACGTTCTGAATAAAAAAGAAGCTAAATATTTAGTCCCAGATACATGTAGAGTTCCAGTCATTTACACAGTCCCGAAGATACACAAAAATGCCACAAATCCACCAGGTGGACCTATAGTAAATGGCATACAGTCAGTGGTGGCTAGATTGAGACAGTATATAGATGAATTCCTGCAACCAGTGGTAAAGAATACTAAAGCATATTTACGTGATACCAAACACCTGATTCAGGTGCTGGAGGAATTTAAAGGAGGAAGAGATATTTATTTAGCAAGTGCGGACGTCTCTTCATTGTACACAATCATAGGGCATGAGGATGCTATAGAGTCAGTTGGGTGAGGACTCAGGAGTTATAGCAATTTGTCTTGGACTCAAAGAAGGTTCTTATCGGAGTGTCTTGAATTTGGTTTGAGTCACAATTATTTTTGGCACGAGCACACATATTACAAACAAAATAGGGGCGTAGCAATGGGTGCCCGCTTTGCACCGAGTGTAGCTAATATATTTATGGCACACTGGGAAGAAATGGAGTTATATCAAGACTACCCAATTGAGTTAAAAGTCTACAAAAGATATATAGATGACATGATTATTATTTGGGAAGGAGAGGAAAATATCTTATTGAAGTTTTTAAATAGATTGAATGAGAATAATACAAATATTAGATTCACATGGGAACACAGTAAGGAAGAAATACATTTTTTAGATTTAAATATTAAGATTATGAATGGGAAATTTTTAACGAAAACATATTTTAAAAATGTAGATTGTAGTGGATATATACCAAGGGGGAGTTGTCATTTTCCCCCTTGGTTGTTTAATATCCCAAAGGGTCAGTTTGTGAGAGTTAGAAGGAATTGTACCCTTGAAAGTGATTATTTAGAACAAGCGAAGAAGTTGGGAACTAGATTTATAGATATAGGGTATCCTAAGAATATGATTACCCAGAAAATAGTTGAAGTGGGAAATAGGGATAGAAGTATATTCGTGCAAGATAATAAGAAAGAAGAGAATATAGGGGATAATTTATCAATAATTTTAGATTTTAATATCCATTACAAGAAAATAGAAAGAATTTTTAGCAAACACTGGAGTATTTTAAGGTTAGATCCCATTTTAAAAGGCGTTCTACCAGTTTTTCCTAAATTTGTGTATAGAAAAGCACCTACGGTGAGATCAAAGGTGGTTAAAAGTGTATTAGATCCTCCCAGTCAGAATACATCACGTTTTTAAATGAAAAAGGTTTTTACCCATGTAGAAATTGCTACGCCTGTATAGCCACTAGAAAATCAAATATCAGACGTAAGAATTTTATTGCTAATACTACTGGATAAGAGTTTACCATTAAAGATTTTATTTCTTGTAAAACAGAAGGGGTAGTATACTGCTTAGAATGTGAATGTGGACTCCAATATATTGGCAGAACCAAAAGACCGCTATGGAAGAGACTTAGGGAGCATGTTCAAAATATTAGGAAGGGGTTCCCTAAGCATAATGTCTCAAGGCACTTTGCCACACATCACAATAAGGACCCCAGTAATATGAAATTCTGGGGTATAGAAAAATATAAAAGGCATTGGAGAGGCAGTAACAAAATTAGATCCCTCAGTCAAGCCGAATCACGGTGGATTTATTATATGAGAACGATGGTCCCTAGAGGGTTGAACGTTAAGTTCAACCTCAACTGTTTTATTAGTGATTTTTAATTTTATCATTGTGAGGTAAAAAGGATTGTTGGCTGTTTATTTTATCTAGATTATTATATATATATATATTTTATATATAATATATTATATATATTATAATTTATTTATTTATTTATTTTTTATGGAAGTATTGGTATTGATTTTTTATCTCAGTTTGCGATCTATGTAAATGTGTGGGTATATTGTATACATATGTGGTAATAGGGTTTTTTTTAGAATATTTGCATTTTCTACGGGTATTTTTTATATATTATTTGGATGTGTATATATTGGCTGTAATTATTGTTTATATACACATAGTTCATTCCCCCTTTTAAATATATTTTTCAATTATTCTTAATATGTACTTACCATGTTCAGAGTCACTTTTACTAATAAAGGGAATATATCCAAAAGAGATTTTAGTTAATTCAATAATTAAGGCTGCTTGGGGCCGTGAGCTGGATTTATGGGTATTTCCCTGGGTACAGAGGCTAGTTTAGTAGGAGCATACATCTTTAGGCTTCTACAAAATGTCAGCGGTTAACCAATAGAAAAAGAGGTGTGTCATACACCTATTCCGCTATAAAAGGAGCAGCTGTGTCTCCATGGCGATACCCCGAGGAAGTCACGAGACCACGTGACGTAACGCGTAGTTACTCCGATACGCAGCTTGCGGTACGAGTGACGCACTTCTGGTGGAGGACACCATCTTAGTACACCCAGTACACCCAGGAAGTACCACATGAATGCAGCATACCCACACACAGCAGGAG
The DNA here is from genome assembly GCF_062004578.1 of Staurois parvus. Lineage (NCBI taxonomy): Eukaryota > Metazoa > Chordata > Amphibia > Anura > Ranidae > Staurois > Staurois parvus. The sequence goes on along the minus strand of NW_028318992.1, from coordinate 666,345 downwards.
GAAGGGACTGCATGTTCATGTGAGTGTACTTCTTTTGTTCTTAATAAAAGACTGCATTAAATACTACACTATGGAGGATCTCTTTTATTACTCACTGGTATTGTGACTAATATACCCCACAGAGTACCTTTATAAAGGGCACAAGAGGAGGCATTGGAGGAGGAACAGGAGACCATAAGTGATCCTTGGCTTTCCGGAGATATAGTGGAAAAGGAGAGTTACTAGCCGGTGATGTGAAGGATCCAGAGTGATCCTGAATGCTTATTTGGCCCTTTGAGGTCGCATTAAGGAGGTGAGGAGGCACTGCAGCTGGAGTGGATAAAGAGTGTGCTGGTACTTGCACAAATTTACCACTTTATACACATTGCATGGTTTTTATAAACACTTATCATTTGTGATTCATGGACTAAAAAGTGTTTGGTTTAAAAGTTCTTTTCTTTGAGAAGGAATAAGGACACTTACACAAGTTTAATTTATTGTATATTTTGTGTGTGTATCACTATTGCAGGTCACCAAGGTGACCCTTTCACTAGTGTTGATCACTTTTATTTGTGTTATCACGTTTCTCACTAGTCACTATATTGATTATATGAATTTGTTGGTTTGTGATGTATTAGCACTATATATACTATATATATATTTATTTCAATTTATGTTTTTTGTAGTTAGCACTGCACCATTTATTTTAATTTTAACAATGCATTTTTGTCTACATAACTGCTCACTGGATATTTTCTCTTTTTCGGACCATTCTCTGTAAACCCTAGAGATGGTCGTGCACGAAAATCCCAGTAGATAAGAAGTTTTTTAAATACTCAGACCAGCCCGTCTGGCACCAATAACCATGCCACCTTCAAAGTCACTTAAATCCCCTTTTTTCCTCATTCTGATGCATGATTTAAACTTTAGCAAGTCATCTTCACCACATCTAGATGCCTAAATCCATTGAGTTGCTGCCATGTGATTGGCTGATTAGCAATTTGTGTTAACAAGCAATTGAACAGGTATACCTAATAAAGAGGCCAGTGAGTGCATATTACTGCTCCAGAAAACACATTTGATGGGCAGCAAATTGATGGCATGGGTTCAAAAAGCTTTCCATTCTTCATATTCAACATTTACCAGAGGCATCTCTATTCTGATTAGCAACTCTCTTCCTTGTGTCATTGATGTGGTCCACACAGACCCTCATGGGAAATATTCTATTCGTGTGTTGATGCTGTGGCACCTACATTGTGTACTTTCTGGTATGTATATTCCTTCACCGTTTTCATCTGAGCTTCTGTCTCTTATTCTGGAGAGGATCACCCCCTATTTTCCCGCTAAATTGTTATTGATGGGAGATTTTAATGCTATCCTCTCCCCGGACCTGGATAGACCCACACAACCTAAGTCCTTTTCTGGGGACCTATCTAATTCACCCCTGTCTGCTGCTCTGACGGAGATCTGGAGGTGAAAGCATCCCTCCACTAAGGTCTATTCCTGCTTCTCCACTTTATAAAATTATAAAATCTCTACTCATATTGATCAAGCTTTTGCTAATCCCTCAATGTTGGCTGATATAAAAGATGCTTTATATATCCCCAGTGGCCTGTCCATTCATAGTCCTTAGTACCAGGCCCTTAACAATAATGCCTGTTTGATATGGACTCACTGTACAAGAATTGCATCTACCACTGAGCTAAATATTCCCAATATCACAGCCTGCAGAATGGTGCCAAACTTTGGTACCTAAAAATCTCCATAGGCAACGCTTTAAAAGCTATCACAAGGAATGTTGTGAGAACAATAAGCAGTGACAAGTACTGAGAGATTTGGGGTCTATTAGACCCCAGCTCTCTCCTCTGCACTTAAAAGCATCTGGTCACACCATGATCAGTGTAATCAGAACCTTTCCCAAGCCAAAATGGCTTTGTTTAAATCTGGTGAAACCAGAAGTGACAAAATACTTGTCACTTCCAGTTTCTAATACCATAGGTTCTCAGGCTCCCCTATTAGGTGGGAGAGCTTGGGAAGGAGAGCGGCGGGAGGGGGTGCACCGCTCCCACTGCTTGTAAAGGCAATCCAGTGGCTAATTAGCCACTAGGATTGCTTTTACATTACAGAGTTGAAAAAAAAACGATACCAAGATGATGCCTGTAACTGCAGGCATCATCCCAGTATCTCCACTCAAAGGAAATATGTCCTGCGAACAGGAAGTGGTTAACCATTTGACGCCCGGCCTATGGCCAAATGGCGTCCGCAAAAATGCATTACCTTTCCGGGAGGCCGCCATATGGCGTCCTCCCACCCATGCACAGTTCGCGCGCTTGCAGAGCCGCGCAGCAGCGCGATCTGTCACCGGCCATGTACCTCGGACACGGCCGATGACAGATCTAAGTACCAGCCCCCGTTGCCAGTACCATGTGACCTGCTGTGACCAATCACAGCAGGTCACATGACAGTTGTATACAATGGATGGCTTCATTCATGCCATCCATTGTATACTAGTGTCTAGCTGTGAATGGTCACAGCTAATCACATGCACATATCATGTGATTAGCTGTGGCCAAATCACAGCTAAGCACAAAAAAAAAACCCTGAATGAATCAATGTCGTTCAGGTAAATGCTTGCTTATAGCAAAGTAATTCTTTGCTGTAAGCAAATTGTGTAAAAAAAAAAAATAAATAAAAATACTGATCACTTCCCCAAAGTAGTACAATGTTACTATGGTAACATTGTACTACTTTGGACATAGTGAAATATGAAAACGAAAATCTTACAAAAAAGAAAAACAATTTAATAAAAAATTTAAAATAAAAAAAAAATTTTTTTTTTTTTTCACGCTGTCACCAGTCAGTGTCCCTGATCACCGCCATGCCAGTTATATGATGACGCTGTACTGCACTGGTGACAGTATGTAAAAAAAAAATAGTGAAAATAATTATTTTTATTTTTTCATTTTCCGAAAATTTATGACAAAAAAAATACAACTTCAAAAAACTCGCCATGCCTCTTATGAAGTACGTCGGACTGTCTACTTTGCAAAAAGTGGTCATTTGGGGGATATCTGTACTATTCTGACATTCTTGGACCTCAAGAGATTAGATTGGCTGTCAGTACTTCAGGATTGATCAATATTCAGATCTATACCATAGTTTGTGAACTCTATAACTTTCCTACAAACTAAAAAATGCATCCTAATTTGGGTTATTTTCACCAAAGACATGTAGTAGAATACATCTTGGCCTAAATTTATGAAGAACAATTATTTATTTGCAAACTTTTATAACAGAAACAAAGAAAAACGTGTTTTTTTTCAAAATTTTCGATCTTTTTTGTTAATTTAGCAAAAATAAAAACCCCAGCAATGATTAAATACCACCAAAAAAAAACTCTAGTTGTGTGAAGAAAATGATAAAATTTTAGTTTGGGTACTATGTTGTATGACCGCGCAATTGTCATTCAAAGTGTGAGAGAGGTGTAAAATTGCACGGTATTGAATTGGTTAAACACCTGATCACCACTCTTCTAAATTATTTTCTAGGTCTTTCTGAGCAGAGAAACATATCACATCTACAAAGCAAGATGAGTATACTGTATAATTATTACATATACTGTACCAGCTAGGGTAGAAATTGCCAAGAGAATATGTAATATAACAGCACATCGAAACAACGATAGTCCATTTGCAGCCAATTTTCTGAATAACAATAGGAGGAACGAATATTGATGATATGATAAGTGCTCCGTAGATAATACTTAGGGAAGCTACTCCAAGACCTTCATCAGCATTCAGGCTGCTCTAAAAAAAAAAGAACAATAATCAAATATTGTGATACTATTAATTTTCTTAAAAACACTGAATTTTAAAAAAAACATTATATATACAGTTGTGACCAAAATTATTCAACCCCCAATGCTGTAAAGGGGTTTAGGGACTATAGTGTACATTTGGAATTGTATTCAGAATCAAATCCTACAAGGACGTTGTAACTACCCAAATGCAACTAAAATGACATCAATTGTTTATGTAATACAGTAGTAAATGGTTCTTATGTGGTTTCTTCATTGCCACAATTATTCAACCCCTTAAAGACTACCACTCTGAAGAACAGAGGTTCATACAGGTGCTTTCCATCAGGTATTGAAAACACCTGTGGATGTCACCGAGCAGCAATCAAGCATAATAAGCACCAATTAGGCAGCTTTAAAATGACTGTGATACTCAGCTCCTTCTAGACATTTACTGGTGTGGTTACAAACATGGTGAAGGCAAGAGAATGGTCCAGGAAGACAAGAGAAGAGGTGATTTCTCTTCACAGGAAGGGCAATGGCTATAAGAAGATTGCAAAGATGTTAAACATACCAAGAGACACCTTAGGAAGCATCATTCGCAAATTCAAGGCAAAGGGCACTGTTGAAACGCTACCTGGTCGTGGCAGAAAGAAGATGCTGACTTCGACTGCTGTGCGCTACCTGAAGCGTAGAGTGGAGAGAAGTCCCCGTGTGACTGCTGAGGAACTGAGAAAAGATTTGTCAGATGTGGGTACAGAAGTTTCAGCCCAGACAATAAGACGCACACTGCGTAATGAAGGCCTCCGTGCCAGAACTCCCAGGCGTACCCCCTTGCTGTCTCCAAAGAATAAGAAGAGTCGACTGCAGTATGCCAAAAGCCATGTGGACAAACCACAAAAGTTGTGGGATAGTGTTCTGTGGACTGATGAAACAAAATTAGAACTGTTTGGGCCCATGGATCAACGCTATGTTTGGAGGAGGAAGAACAAGGCCTATGATGAAAAGAACACCTTGCCTACTGTGAAGCATGGTGGAGGGTCAATCATGCTTTGGGGCTGTTTTGCTTCTGCAGGTACAGGGAAGCTTCAGCGTGTGCAAGGTACCATGAATTCTCTTCAGTACCAGGAGATATTGGATGGAAACGTGATGCAGTCCGTCACACACCTGAGGCTTGGGAGACGTTGGACCTTTCAACAGGACAATGATCCCAAGCATACCTCCAAGTCCACTAGAGCATGGTTGCAGAGGAAAGGCTGGAACATTTTGGAGTGGCCATCGCAGTCACCAGACTTAAATCCGATTGAGAACCTCTGGTGGGACTTAAAGAAAGCAGTTGCAGTGCGCAAGCCTAAGAATGTGACTGAACTGGAGGCCTTTGCCCATGAAGAATGGGCGAAGATACCCGTAGATCGCTGCAAGACACTTGTGTCAAGCTATGCTTCACGTTTAAAAGCTGTTATAACTGTAAAAGGATGCTGTACTAAGTACTAAGATTGAATGTCACTTGGGGGTTGAATAAAACTGATAATGCTGTGAGCACAGAAAAGACATTTGTGGTTATTTCATTATAACTGTTATGTTATATTTGTCTGACCTACAAGTGCCTCTTTAATGTAAATGTAAGCAAGATGACTGAATGATCAAAAGCAATGTCAAACTGGCCAAAACACTCAATTTCAGTGGGGGTTGAATAATTTTGGTCACAACTGTATACTGTGTGTGTATATACTGTATATATACATATATTCTATATTGTAGGGTTCAATATTGAGTTGGCCATGGAGGTGATTGGAACACCTGGAACACGTGTGTGTGTATACAGTGCATCCAGGAAGTATTCACAGTGCTATTAACTTTTGCCACATTTTGTTATGTTACAGCCTTATTCCAAAATGGATAAAATTCATTTTTTTCTCAACATTCTACAAACAATGCCCCATAATAACAACATGAAATCTTTGCAATTTATTAAAAAACCAAGTGTACATAAGTATTCACAGCCTTTGCCATCAAAATTGAGCTCTGGTGCATTCTGTTCCTACTGATCATCCTTGAGATGTTTCGACACCTTGATTGGAGTCCACCTGTGGGAAATTCAGTTATAGGTAAGGGGCGGGGCCAGTCGGGGACATCATCTGAGTGACCCCGCCCCATGTGACATCATTGCTGTCACATGGGGTGGGATCACATGCTTGATGTCCCCGGCTTGCCCCGCCCATTACCTATTTAAGAGCTGTCAGCGAACCTCTCTGCATAAGGTTGGCAGCCTCCGTCGGAAGCGGAACTTTTTTTTTTTTTTTTCGGGTCGCCAGCACCTGACACCATGATTGACATTAGATCTACTTTGGGGGACATTCTTTTATTAAAGGACTTGTCAAAGACTGTGTCCTGTGGTTTTTTTACACTACACTTTTTGTTTTTTTGTGAATTAGTAGCGGTACCATGTAGCGCATACTCATTCACAGATTCTGATAAGCCCCCCACCCGCAGACCCCCACAACCAACGACCAGGCTTGTGGGGAAGAGGCCCTTGTCCCCATCAACATGGGAACAAGAGGCTTTGGGGGGGAGCCCCCCAGCAGCAAAAAGCACCCCCCCATGCTGAGGGCATGTGGCCTGGTATGGTTCTGGGGGGGTCACTCGCTCGCCCCCCCCTTTCTTGACCTGCCGGGCTGCATGCTCGGATAAGGGTCTGGTATAGATTTTGGGGGGGGACTCCGCGCGGTTTTTTTAAAATTTTGGCGTGGAGTTACGCTTAATATCCATACCAGACCCGAAGGGCTTGGTATGGATGGGAGGGGGGACACCATGCTATTTTTTGTAATTATTTATTTAATTTACGGAAATTATTTAAAATTCAGCTGTCAGTGGGGAACCCCGCTGACAGTTGAAATATTAATGCAGGCCATAGACGAGTCAAAAACTGGCCATTTTTTTAAAAAAACACAAAAAACAAAAATCGGTCGTTCAATAGGCCAACGTTACCACCAACGGTAAAAAAAATTGGCCGATTTTCGTCCTGTCTACGGCCGGCATTTAATTACTTCTGTCCCTGCAGAGAGCTCCGCTATTATATTTGACATGAAAAAGTATTGCGGTTGCAACAATGTATCCATTTGTATCCATTTTGGATACAGATGTTTTTATTTGGATACAAATAGATACATTGTTGCAACCGCAATACTTTTTCATGTCAAATGTAATAGCGGACTGGAATTCTTCTTCTTTTTCTTCTTTTTCTTTTTCAAATTCTTTTTCTTCTTCTTCTTTTTCTTTTCTTATTTATCTTCTTCTTTATCTTCTTCTTTTCCTTCTTCTTGCAGGCCACAGCTCAAGCGCAGATTTTTTATCGGTAATAAGATCTGCCGATTTTTTTCCAACTTCACCGATAAAAAAAATGTGCTAAAACCCAGAAAACGGACGACCAATTAACCCATTAACGGTGCGAAAATCAGCCGATTGTGTGTTATGTAGTCTATGGCCTACATAACACATGGTTGTCACTACTAAAATCCCACATGAGTTATTGTTGCAGCCGTCAACGGGTTTCCCCACTGACGGCTGAATTTTAAATAATTTCCGTAAATTAAATAAATAATAAAAAAATGGCGTGGGGTCCCCCCTCCCATCCATACCAAGCCCTTCGGGTCTGGTATGGATATTAAGGGGTAACTCCATGCCAAAATTTAAAAAACAACCGCGTGGAGTCCCCCCCAAAATCCAAGCCAGACCCTTATCCGAGCATGCAGGCCGGCAGGTCAGGAAAGGGGGGGACGAGCGAGCGCCCTCCCTCCTGAACCATACCAGGCCACATGCCCTCAACATGGGGGGTGCTTTGGGGCAGGGGGGGCTCCCCCCCAAAGCACCTTGTCCCCATGTTGATGGGGACAAGGGTCTCTTCCTCACAACCCTGGACGGTGGTTGCGGGGGTCTGCAGGCGGGGGGCTTATCAGAATCTGGAAGCCCCCTTTAACAAGGGGGCCCCCAGTTCCCGCCCCCCCCCCCTACGTGGATGAGTATGCTATACATGGTACCGCTACTAATTCACAAAAAAACAAAAAGTGTAGTGTAAAAAACCACAGGACAGGGTCTTTGACAAGTCCTTTAATAAAACAATGTCCCCCGAAGTAGATCCAACTTCAATCACAGTGTCAGGCGCCGGCGACCCGAAAAAAGAAAAAAAAAAACGTTCTTCTCCCGATGGAAGCTTACCAGCCTTATATGCAGTGAACCAGGGTGACAGTTTTTAAATAGGTAAGGGGTGGGGCCAGCCGGGTACATCATCTGAGTGACCCCGCCCCATGTGACATCATTGCTGTCACATGGGGTGGGATCACATGCTTGATGTCCCCGGCTGGCGCCGCCCCTTACCTATTTAAGAACTGTCACCCTGGCTCAATGCATAAGGCTGGTGAGCCTCCGTCGGGAGCGGAACATTTTTTTTTTCTTTCTTTTTTCGGGTCACCGGCGCCTGACACCGTGATTGACGTTGGAGATCTACTTCAGGGGACATTCTTTTATTAAAGGACTTGTCAAAGACTGTGTCCTGTGGTTTTTTACACTACACTTTTTGTTTTTTTGTGAATTAGTAACGGTACCATGTACAGCATACTCATTCACGTAGGGGGGGGGGCAGGATCTTCCAGAGTCTGATAAGCACCCCGCCCGCAGACCCCCACAATAACTGGCCAGGGTTGTGGAAAAGAGGCCCTTGTCCCCATCAACACGGGGACAAGGTGCTTTGGGGGGGGAACCCCCCTGCCCCAAAGCACCCCCCCATGTTGAGGGCATGTGGCCTGGTATGGTTCAGGAGGAGGCACTCGCTCGTCCCCCCCCCCTTTCCTGACCTGCCGGGCTGCATGCTTGGATAAGGGTCTGGCATGGATTTTGGGGGAAACCCCACGCCATTTTGTTTTTAATTTTGGCGTGGAGTTACCCCTTAATATCCATACCAGACCTGAAGGGCTTGGTATGGATAGAAGGGGGGGACCCCACGCCGTTTTTTTAAAAAAAAAAAATTTATAATTCCCTACAATGCTTTTACATTCAACTGTCAGTGGGGAACTCCGCCAACAGCTGAAACATAAACGCTGCATTGGTTTTCACTACTAAAACGCTGCATGAGTTAATAAAATAACTCATGCGGAATTTTAGTAGCAACAACCATGTGTTAATGTTTCAGCTGTCAGCGGGGTTCCAGCTGAATGTAAAATAATTCCCGTAAATTAAATATATAATTAAAAAAACAGCATGGGGTCCCCCCTCCCATCCATACCAAGCCCTTCAGGTCTGGTATGGATTAAGGGGAAACTCCACGCTGAAATTATTCTGATAAGCTCCCTTACCCCAAAGCACCCCCCCCCTCCTGTTGAGGGCATGTGGCCTGGTATAGTTCAGGAGGGGGGGCGCTGTTTTTTTTTAATTTTGGCGTGGAGTTACCCCTTAATATCCATGCCAGACCCCAAGGCTTCATGTGAATGGGAGGGGGGACCCCATGCCGTTTTTTTTTTACATTTTGACATGGAGTTACCCCTTAAGATCCATACCAGATCCGAAGGGCTTGGTGTGGATGGGAGGGGGGATCCCACAATGTTTTTTATTTATTATGGTGCTGGTTTTTAAATGTAATTCTCCCTTTTTTTTCTTCACTATAGCTCAGAAATTCAGCTGTCACTTCCCCAGCTAAAAGAAAGTTTTCTTTGAATTTATATCCCTAAAGGAAACAATGTTTACTTTGAGTTTATTAACCACTTGCCCTCCTGAGGATTTACCCCCCTTCCTGACCAGGCCTCTTTTTGCTACTCGGCGCTGCACTAATTCAACTGATAATTGTGCGGTCATGCAATGCTGCATCCAAACAAAATTTACGCCCTTTTTTTCACAAAAATAGAGCTTTCTTTCAGGTATTTGATCACCTGTGCGCTTTCTATTTTTAACGCTATAAACAAAAAAAGACCAAAAATTTTGAAGAAAAACAATATTTTTTACTTTCAGCTATAAAAAATATATAGTAAACTCAAAGTTAGTTATAAATTTAGGCCAAAATGTATTCTGCTACATGTTTTTGGTAAAAAAAATCCCAATAAGTGTATATTGATTGCTTTGTGTGAAAGTTATAGCGTCTACAAACTATGGTATAGATACGGCAATTTACGCCATTTTTTTGCTATACAGCTCTGTGCTAGTTTAACGGACAATTGCACGGTACATAAATGAAATTTTTGTCCTTCTTTTCACACAAATAGAGCTTTCTTTTGGTGGTATTTGATCACCTGTACACTTTTTATTTTTGGCGCTATAACGAAAAAAAGTTTTGAAGAAAAAAAAAATTTTTGAAAAAAACAATATTTTCTCATTTCGGTCATAAAAAATATTCAAAAAAACAAATATTTCGTCATAAATTTAGGCCAAAATGTATTTTGCTACATGTTTTTGGTTAAAAATTCCAAATAAGTGTATATTGATTGCTTTGTGTGAAAGTTATAGCGTCTACAAAATATGGTATAGATAATAGAATTTACACAGCTTTTACTTTCTGACTGCTTATCACTTTTTTTGCGGTGCTAAAATACCAGCATAGTACAAACACCCTCAAATGACCCCTTTTCGTAAAGTAGACACCCTAAGCTATCTGCTGAAAGGCATATTGAGTCCATGGAAGATTTATTTATTTTCCACAAGTTTCTGGAAAATGACAAAACATTTTTTTCGTTTTTTACAAGAAGTTGTCATTTAAATGATTTATTTCTCGCACAAGCCATGGGTATATGTGGAATTACACCCCAAAATACATTCTGCTACTTCTACCGAGTATGGGGATACCACGTGTGTGAGATTTTTTGGGAGTCTAGCTATATACAGGAGCCTGAAATCCAATGACCACTTTGAAAGCCTGAAGGTGCGTAACTTCCTCATTACACTTCCTCATTACCTATCACAGTTTCGAAGGCCCTGACATACCAGGATAGCACCAAACCCCCACCAAATGACCCCTTTCTGGAAAGTAGACACCGCAAGGAATTTAAAAAGAGGCATGGAAAGTATTTTGCAGATCTCATTTTTTCTCACAAGGTTTTGAAATATAAAAAAAGAATAGAAAAAATATGTTTTTGTTTTTTTTCTTCATTTTCCAAAAACTTGTGGCAACAAATGAGATTTGCAAAATACTTACTGTGCTTTTTATCAAATTCCTTGGGGTGTCTTATTTCCAAAAAGGGGTCATTTGGGGGGGTTAGCTGCTATCCTGGCATTTCAGGGCCTCCGAAACTGTGATAGGTAGTCTGGAAGTGTAATGAGGAAATAAGCCCTTTAAAAGCCTGAAAGTGCTTATTGGATTTTGGGGTCCTGTTCTTGGCTAGACTGCCAAAACGTCTTTCACATGTGGTACCCCTATACTCGGGAGAAGTAGCAGAATGTATTTTGGGGAGTAATTCCACATATGCCCATGGCATGTGTGAGCAGTAAATCATTTAAGTGACAATTTTGTGTAAAAAAAAAAAAAAAACCGGCACAGGGTCAAGGCTTGTCCACACAGGTGTGCGCGCATGGGAGGGGCAATTTTTTTTTTTTTTTAGTTATTTTGTTTCTTTTTTTATTATGTTTACATTTGTACCTTTCTTTTTTTTTTTGATCACTTTTAATGCTATAACAGGGAATGCAAATATCCCCTATAACTTCAATGGGCATTGTCATATATTCTTTTTTGAGAAATCTGGGGTCTATCAGGCTCTAGAAATCTCCTCTGCCCTTACATTATCTAATCAAACCAAAATCAGTGTGATCAGATGCTTTCCCAATTTAAAAATTTATATCCTGTGAAACTGAAGTGATGAAATGCTTGTAGCTTCCGAATTCTTAGGCTATAGAGATGATTGGCACCATTCTGGTCTCCAATTAGCTCTATGGTCAGCTGGTAGAAACACTGGCTGCATTCTCAGGTTCCCCCGATGGCACACGACTGCCTGAGAAGGCCGTGGAAAGCAGCGGGGGAGGGGGGGCATCATCTCCGGCTGCTTGTAAAAGCAATCCTGCAGCTAATTAGCCACTAGGATTGCTTTTACATGAAAGCCGGTCACTGGCTGAAAAAAATAATATGGTGCAGCTTTAGGCATCATCCTGGTATAACCATTCACATTCCAGTGATGTACCAGTACGTACGGTAGCTGGTCCTTGTTGGGTATATATACTATGTTCTTTTTTTTTTGTATGCAGCCTGTAGATTGAATGACAAAAATGAGAAGAAATCCCTGCCAGAAAAAGTGTGTGGTATGCCCACCATTAGAATATACCGCCCTGCATCCACCCACTTCTAATGGTGGGCACACATTAGGTCACACTTTGCCACAAGCGCCATTTCCAAGATTGTACAAATGTCTAAATAGTGGCACGCTTGAATAAAAATTGTCCACGTATAAGTGGTACCCCATATGGAAAAAGGATGACACCAAGTCCCAAACTATCTTGCCACTGCTCCCTATGTAGTCTGGGCATCCAGGGGGCTCCACGTGACTATCTTTTCCCTCGTAAATCCAAAACTTATAAGTATAGCCTGTTGCCCTCTCACAGGTCTTCTACATCTTGACCCCATATCTGATACGCTTGCAGGGGAGAAATTGTTTGAATGCAAGGCAGCCAGAAAAATTAATGAGGGACTCCTCAACGCAGATATTTTGCTGGGGAGTATAGACATCTGCAATTTTTTGGTTAAGGTGATTTGCGAGGGGCTGAATTTTGTGGAGCCAGTCAAATTCAGCGTCAACCCGAAGATGACACAGTATATTGTCGTTGAAATGCATAAAACACATTATACTCTCATATCTATGCCTGGCCATGGCAGCATAGAACACGGGCATATGATGAATCTGGTCTGCGGACCAATACAACCGCAATTCATTTCTTTTAGTAATGCCCATGTTGAGGGTTAGGCCCAAAAAAAATGTAAATTCGAAAACCGTAATCAGTTTTCATGCGACTGGTCTGGCAAGGTTTGAATTTGGGATGGCGGCGATAAATTGTGCATATAAATTGCTTTGATCCACAATCAATGCATACAGATATTCCGTGAAAAACAGCTCCAAAAATCAAGGAAAGAAGAAAGACCAAGATGTACTAGACCGCTGGTACTCGCCAGTTCACCAAAAGGTAGCGCGGAACTAGTACTGGCACTCTGCTGCATATGAGAGTCCTCAACATTTACCGGAAAGTGCTAACAGAGATCAGGCCTGATTCTGCGAACACTGCGGTTTTGTGTGCAATGTATCAAGTGACAGGGACCTACTGACACTGCACTTGCTGGGGAAGAAGGGGGGGGGGTAAGCGTAGGGGCTAAATGCAGGTGCTGGCAGGTGGCGGGGCTGATCCCGCTAACGCTGCGTTTTTGGGGATGCTATACTAATGTGAACGCTGGTATACGTAGTGCTGATCTGATCAAAGATATTGACCCGTTCAGACACTATGCTAGCAATGGAGATTTATTGTGTATGCGCGTGCTGCTGGCAATCAAGGGGTTAAATGTGATGACTGGTGTACTGACGGGCAATCTGACACTATCTGGGAGGGGCGTGAAAACCATGGGAGCGCAAATCATGTATATATATATATATATATATATATGTGATTTTGCGCACCCATGCCGCCCTGTAATAGTATTTCTGCTATAGGGTGGTCAGGAAGCGGTTACAGAAGAGGTTTGTGTTACGGTGCTGCGTTACTTTAACTGACAATTGCGTGGTCATGAAACACTGCACCCAAATTAAATTTACGTCCTTTTTTCCACAAATTGAGCTTTCTTTCGGTGGTATTTGATCGGCTGTGCGTTTTTTATTTTTTGCGCTATAAAAAAAAGGCTGACAATTTTGAGAAACAAATATATATATTTTGGACTTTTTGCTATAAAACATGTCCAGTAAAAAAATTGAAAAATCAAATTTCGTCATAAATTTCGGCCAAAGTGCATTCTGCAACATTTCTTTGCTAAAAAAAAAAACCCAATAGGTGTAAATTAATTGGTTTATGTGAAAGTTATAGCGTTTACAAATGGCGGGAAAGATACTGGGATTTAAAAAAAAATTTTATACTAATAATGGCGACTTATAGCGGCGATCAGTGACTTATGGCGGCGATCAGCGACTTATGCCAGGACAGCGGGACTGCGGCGGATATTCTGACACTGGGGGGGAACTGACTTGGGATCACTGACATCCCCAGTGACACCAATACAGTGATCAGTGCAAAAAAAAAAAACACTGACACTGTACTAATGGCACTGGGGAGGAAGGGGTTAATTTTTTTATTCAATGAAAGGGTAACTGTGTGAGGGGAGTTTTTTACTAGGGGGCGGGGGTGTGTACTGCACAAGAACACGCTGATCCGGAGAGATAAACTCTTCTCTCCGGATCAGCATGTCAGGAGCTGACAGAGAACTGACTGAAAGCAGAGGTGCAGTGTAAACACTGCAGCCGTGCTCTCTGTCAGTGATTGCCGCTAATCACCGGGACACGGCAGGTAATGACCGGCCGTGACCCGGCAACTGACACCCACGATCGGCGGCGCAGGTAGAGCGCGCCCCCTACCTGTTTTGCAAAAGCACGTTTTAAAACGTGGTTTTGCGCAGCCGTGCCGCCCTGCCATCGTATTTCTACAGTGGCTGGTCGGCAAGAAGTTAAAAGATACAAAGTTTTCTAAAACGCCGGGGAAAGTGACATCTAAGCTTGTGAACTATAGTGAAGAAAAAAAAAGGCTGGCATTTGCATTTAAAAATCAGTGCTGACATACACTTTGTATTGCGAAAAAAATTATTAACACTTGTGTAAACTGAGGCATTATTTTCAATGGATTTTTATTCGTAAACTGAAAATTACGTTAACCGAGGCGTTGGGAAACCGCGGTACACCTGTATTAGTATTGCAATCCTTTGTATTGGGATACATAGAACCAACATACATCTGAATTGGTAACATAGTACAACATTTGTTTCACATTTGAGATATCTGGCTAGTTACACTAACCTTGCCCAGGGACTTAGGGTTGATTCACACCACAGAAATACAGGCAAGATTAGTGCTCAACAGCTCTGTGGATTAGTGGTTAGCACTGCTTCCTTACAACGCTAGGGTTGTCGGTTTGAATCCCAACCACGGCAATGAATTTGCATGATCTCCATGTAACTACCCTAACATACATGTGCTGGTGGCAGCATCTTTGCTTTCTGTCTAAATGATCCCTAGAATGTGAATTAGAATGAGGCCTTGTTTGTTCAAACACCTTTAAATTTGCACCTTATGTGAATGTCAAACAATGGGATGAGATAAGGGCCTGGACTAATGATTGATTTGATACTGCTGGTTTGCACTCTACCCCCTTTTGGGAAGGTTTGTCAAACCAAGAGAAGAGTGAGTGAGAGAGAGAAAAGGATTTAGAAAAAAAAATTAATAAAACAATGGCATGGAGTCCCGTCCCCCCCCAAATCCATAACAGACCTTATCCGAGCATGCAGATACCGCATGCCTTTAAAGATTTATTTGTTGAATTGCCTGCTTGGTTCACACTAGATGCGATTTAAAATTGTGACTATTGTTGGCAATTTCACCGTGTTTTCTGTAGATTTACCAATGAGTTATTCCGTTTTCAATTGTGTTTTGCATTGCGATTTCTATTGTAGTCTATATGTGAAATCGCTACAAAATGCAGAAAAAGTTAGACAAGAACAACTTTTGAAATTGTGCTGCAGAAAATCGCTTACATTAAGACACTCACATCCACATTCATTATATCCGATATCAGGTCCAATTTCAATTCTCAAATCGCACCTAAAATCGTGCACCCTGGATGCAACTTGGCAGGCGATTTGCATGCCCTGCGACTTGCAAATCACATACCAAATTGCAAGTAGTGTATTCATTACTTTAGAAATTGTTGCGGCTCCGACCAAGTTTGAACCACACCAATATAAACGCTCTAATAGCGGTCACATTGAGTGTGACTTGGCATGTGATTTGCATGACATGCGACTTGCAAATCATATGCCAAGTCGCACCCTATTGTCTGCTATTAGAGTAGTCACATGGGTGCATTTCCGACACTAATTTCTAAAGCAGTAAATGTACTACTTTTGTGGCGATTTGCATAGATATCTGTGTCAGATGTCTTGCAAATCGCAAGGAAATCGGCATCATCACTGTATGTCGCACAATTTCTAAATCAGCGTTGATGTGAGGTGTAAGGCCTTTTTATGTTTGATTTCCAAAGTGTTTTTCTGATTTATGGGAAATGCCGCATACTAGCAAAAGTGAATTGACATTTTCAGTATTGCATGCGAGATGTGGTCATGTGACCGCCTTAACTCATGCGATAATCTGGAGTGAATTGTGCCCATAGTGCAAAGAAATATTGCCAATAGGGTTTCCTTTCACATCCCTGTTCAATGTTCTGTTGTATGCTGCACAGGTACATTTCACTGTGGCTTTCTTTCGGACTCTGATTTGTGGGGCCTGTATACCAAGGGTTAATGCAAGTGGGAAGAGAATTAATTAGGTGCAAACACTTTCTCTGACCAAATTAATGATAGTGGTGGGTGTGGCCTACCTTATATAAAGAGTTGCAGTAGCCACTGATTTAGCCTTGTACAGGCCATGTTATTTTCTGCAAGTCCCTGCCTGTGGTTGTTTGGGGATGAAGAGATATTGTGGTGAATTGCCCCAGGCCATACTCACGCTGTGTTTTGATGTGGGCTGTAAATGTTTTGCATTTTTTCCTTCTAAGGTGTGTTTGTGTGTTATTGTTCAACGATTGTGTGTTTATTATGTTTGCATTGTAATCCTAACACGTCAATTGCTCTGCTCTTCCACGTTTGCTTTATTTCGACTGAAATTCAGTTTTCAGACAAACCTGATGAGAAATGTATATGTGGGGGATTTGGAGAGGTGGGAGGTGTTTTATTTTGGCACGTATGTATTGTTATATTGATATTTTGATCTGCAGCCTGTTTTGTGGATAAGCCTACTAAGTGATTTATATTAACGGTTTGTTTCCTGCTGTAACCTGTGAAAGCAAAGTTCATTAGAAGTATAATCTTTTAGATTGTAAACTCTATGTATTTTTTGGGGGATTATTTCATGTTCTAGTTGAATGTACTAGCACCCCTAACACTTATTTTTGCTAGCTACTGTATATAATATGCCCAAATCTTCCTTGTTAGAGTGCACATATGCAATTATGTCCAAACTAATAAACCAAAAGCCCCCTATTGCACCACAAGACCATGTTATGTACCAATGTATAGGTTGTGTTCAATGTGCAGCTAGCTATTATTTTTCTACAATCCTCTTAACAGTAATAAATTAGGCTTCCAATTTATGTTGATTTTGGGCCTTTACCGGCAAATATATATTCGCCAATGTCATATACACAGTAGAGCTGCACACATATATTTGCCAATGCCAAATCCACAATAGAACTGCAAACATATTTGCGAATGTCATATACATAATGGAGCCGCATGGGAAATTGCTATGGTGCATAAATAAACACCAAGACGTCTGTTGGAGGAGGTGCTAGAGCAGCTGTCATACTGGAAATATGTCATGACGTTGGCGGAAGGACATTTGCACATACCCGGAAGTGATAGTAGGGAGTGTCAGTGGATGGGAGTGTAGTTAGGAGAGTTTAGTGGTAATTTGCAAGTCTATTGTTTAGCTTTGTGAATTGTTCTTTTGTGGAATTCCAGATCACATCTGGACATGGCGAGATCACTGTTCTCTACCAAGGAGCTGATCCTCATTTGCTGGGGAAACATTACTAATGTTGTATTTTCAGTTGAAAACATGTCCAATTCCTAGATCCATTGAGGTACATAGCAGAGGTTTAAGGTATTCCATAGAAGAAGTTATTGTTCTTCCTAACTATACAGGTGGCTCAGACACAAGCATACACCCAGGGACACTGTTAGATATCACGGGGCCCCGTACAGCATACCTGACAGCCCCCGCTGCCAGAGAAAATATCCAAATTATGGTTATGGTAAAAATACACTATAAACATTATTAATGGACATAATCCCAACCAAATTCCTGTAAAATCTAAATGATAAAACTGTACTGAGTTCATAAATAAAGCTTTGTGTGTGTAATTGAGGTCTTGGGGCTCATTCACATGGGTGCTGTGGCATGTAGAGTGTGAATCAGTGGTTTGTTTTTGTGGCTGTTGCCGTTTGCAGGCAACCTATGTTACACAACGGAAATGCTGCAGGTCATAATTTGACAAGCATATGGGTGCAGGTGTACTGCCCTGAACACAGACAGTGAGCATTCAGGGCCACTTCCCCACGCCTTCACACCTGTCAGATTAAAACCTGTGTTCATACAGCTGCTGTGTCCCCATAGTGTAACAGGTGTCTCTAGCCACATTAACAACCCCCTCATTCATGCTGTACAGGCCAGAGGACCTGTGTGAATGGGGCATTTTTTACTTTTTTTTCCACAGCTCATTACTTTCAATGGGCTGCCTAACGTGTGGGAACATGCAAAAATACTGCAGGCATATTATTTTAAAAGAGTGTTGCACCTAACCGCACGTAGTGTGGTGCCATGCATTTGTGTGTTCCACTGCATTTTGGATGCGTTTTTGGTGTGTTCCAGTGCACTTTGGATGCGTTTTTTGTGTGTTCCACTGCATTTTGGAATGCGTTTTTGCTCTGTTCCAATGCATTTTGGATGAGTTTTGAGGTGTTCCAGTGCATTTTGGATGCGTTTTTTGTGTTCCAGTGCATTTTGGATGCGTTTTTGGTGTGTTCCAGTGCATTTTGGATGCGTTTTTGACGTGTTCCAGTGCATTCTTTTATGCATTCCAGTTAATTTTTTTCCCCTCTTTTTCTTAAATTTAATTAGGGACATGTGCGATTTAGTGAGTTCCAGGGTCGTTTTACCGCGTTCCAGTACAGTTCTATGCATAAACAATGCAGCCTGTTCGACTTTTTTGGCAGCACATGCAACGCACTGGAACTGCAAGCGCTGATGTGAACTATGACATTGACAACCATATAACCTTCTTTCTGTGCATTTTGTATGCAAAAAAAGCAACTGAAACACATGTAGTGTTAACTGGCCCTAAAAGTTATTATAGGTAAGGGAACGGGACTGACCAGGAATTGTGAATTCAATCAGACTAGTGGTGAGATACAATCAGGAATCATATATTAATGCGAGATCTGAGCTGTAGGTGATAGGAAATGAGCCACATTAACTAGGTCAATAAACAAATAGTTAAATAAAAAGCGTGGGGCGGAGATAAATAGATTTGCAGATGGAACAGGTGATGATAGGTGGGGGGTCAACTTGTATAAGAAGAGAGGTTTAAGGGTTCGTTCACACTGGACTTTATTTCTAACTCTTGCCAAACGGCCCTAAAGTGTTTGACAGGTGTTTGGGAAGCGTTTTTAATGCTCCTCAAATGCTCCCCAAACGCTCTATGTGCGGTCTTGAGGCTTGTGATAAGCATTTGTCAAACGTTAAAACTGCACCACAAATGCCTGTAATGCAGTTAAATGGTATTGACGCTCCGAAAATGCCTCGCAACCACACCGCAAACGTCTGCCAGGCATTTGAGGAGAGGCACCATAGACTTGAATGGGAGGCTTCAACTCCTCCTGACTCAACATGAGGTGCCAGTTTTGCCGTGACGCAATGCTAACGCTTCAGTGTGAATAGCACTGTGTGCTGCCATGTGCAGAATTTTCCTAGGCATTTGAGAAGTGTAAAAAACACTTCCCAAACTCCTGTCTGATGCCTGCTGACAAAGCTAGTGTGAACGTAGCCTTCGAGAAGATAAAAAAAAGTTGTAATGAAATATAAACAGAAGGAAAATTGAAAGTTTCAAACTTGTCAGAAGAACAGGACACAGGTAAGATTCACTTCCCTTTCCACTTTCTAGTCAGTAGCCAAATTCTTGATTGATTGATCAATATTCCTGGCACTGACAGAAGCCTGGAAATTGATCTCCATATTTTGGGCATTCACAAATGTCAAGGAGCTTACAATCTAAGACCAGAAACTAGACATATACTAGGCCCAATTAACCTAACAGCATGTCTTTGGAGTGTTGGCAGAAACACACCCGTGCAGAGAAAGCATGCAAACTGAGATGTAGACAAGTGCAGTCATGACTGGGATTAGAACCCATGACCCAAGTGCTGTAAGTTCTGAGTTCTAATCACTAAGCCGCTTTAGGAGACAGAGTTTGAGCTGAAATGTAGAATAGTTACCTTGTTTAAAAATAATGATAAAGCTAGCACTGGTAAAATTATATAGACTACTAAAATGGTATTACACAAGATAAATATAAATCTAGGTATAGATATGAAGGTAGCAGCTAGCACTCAGGGTATTGGCAACAGTCCCAGAATAGAAATATGTTAAAGTAATACTGCAGTGCTATAAATGCAAGTTAACAATCAGAAACGCATGTAAAGTCAACAAAGTGCAAATAAGTGCAATAATGATGAAAACTGGTAAATGGTTCTAAAAAAAGTTCATATAATCATTCCTGAATAATGGAATGTCCTTCGTGTGAGAGTACCAACTCAGAGAGTGCCTATGAATGGCACATGTGGTTTATCCATGAAGGACAGTAGTGCATGGACTCGTGAAAGGTAATCCACCCTTGGGACGGGTGTACACTCACCAGAACAAAAGTATTAATGCACATGGGTTATACACATCACACATCTGGGGGTGCAGCGGTATGCTGGCAGCTATGGGTTAGTCATCCATCTCCATCCATCAGGGTGAGTGCCAAAATGGTCCTGGGTAGGAATTCGCTCAGCCACAGCAGCCAGAAAGGTGCTTCATAGTGTAGTATTTTATTATAATGGTCATGAGTAAGAATTTAAAATATCCACGTGGAGTAATAAAAATAATAGCAAAGTGAGTACCAAGATGGCAGATGCTCCTCAATGGCGGCGGCGTGGCGTCAGCAATAGGGTACCACCCAATGCATTTCGTGTACCAACACGTCCTATTGGTGTGCCCATGAGGACGTGTTAGTACACAAAATGCATTGGGTGGAGCCCTATTGCTGATGCCACGCCAGCACCATTGAGGAGCGTCCGCCATCTTGGTACTCACTTTACTATTATTTTTAGTACTCCACGTGGATATTTTAAATTGTTACTCGTGAGCATTATAATAAAG
Organism: Staurois parvus; assembly: GCF_062004578.1. NCBI lineage: Eukaryota > Metazoa > Chordata > Amphibia > Anura > Ranidae > Staurois > Staurois parvus. The sequence goes on along the minus strand of NW_028318992.1, from coordinate 645,384 downwards.
TACTACACTATTAAGCACCTTTCTGGCTCCTGTGGCTGGGCTAATTCCTCCCCAGGACCATTTTGGCACCCACCCTGATGGATGGATGGATGGAGTTGGATGACTAACCGATAGCTGCCAGCATACCGCTGCACCCCCAAATGTGTGATGTGTATAACCCATGCGCATTAATACTTTTGTTCTGGTGAGTGTACACCCGTCCCAAGGGTGGATTACCTTTCACGAGTCCATGCACTACTGTCCGTCGCGGATAAACCACATGTGCCATTCATAGGCACTCTCTGAGTTGGTACTCTCACACGAAGGACATTCCATTATTCAGGAATGAATATATGAACTCTTTTTAGCACCATTTACCAGTTTACATCATTATTGCACTTATTTGCACTTTTTGATTTTACATGCGTTTATGACTGATAACATGCATTTACAGCGCTGCACTATTACTTTAACATAGAATAGTTACATGATTAAAGAGAATGAAGATATATAATTATATTGGGAAATTAGAATTAGACATTCCCAATTATTTGAAAATGTTTGACATTTGAAAATAGAATGTATGACATTCATTAGGAAATGCATTAGTTGTCTGATCATTTTGGAGAAACAGCAACCCAAAAAACAAAAATATAGGTGTACTTTAAATTATAAGTATTCTCATATGCAAACAGAAAAACGCCAATGGGACAAAGTCTGCGGCAGTTCACCACCTAGCAAACATATCTGGTATTGCATTTAGAAATGTGCCAGATGTAATTCCAGATTTACTAAAAGGAAAAGTCTACAAGTAGACTCTTTTCAATGAGTTTGCTAGACGCCTTTCTGAAGACTGACAGGTCTAGATTGATTGAATTGAGTCTGCCTGAATGTTCAGTGTCTGCTAGTAGACTCAATTCTTAGTAAATCAGGGCCTATATGCCACCTAAGGACACGTCAATATCTGTCTCCCATCTTTGTCTACATGGAATAATAATATTAGAAAGCAATTCATCATGGGGTGTGGCCTGGCTATGGAGGAGAAAGGACATGTAGCCTGAGAGCTCCTGCTTGTTTGGGGCTGAATACCGCTTTATAGGACTTGGACGGAGCCTGCACCGCACATTGAGATGTCGGGGAGGCAGCGGGTATGTTCTACCCCCGACCCCTCCAGAACCGCTCTGGGGTACTCGACTCATACTTTGCTGGATCCCTGGGTTCACACCACGAGGATTCCAAGATGGCGCCGGACCGCTCGGCACTCATGGCCTCTCCTCCTGCAGTTACTTACGACCAAGGTGATACCACAGATTTGGGCTAGGTATGCAGCGACAGTCCCACTACCTCTCATGCCTCTACATTACCCTCAACCGAGGTTTGGTCCTGGACAACATAGCGGGAGACTGGGATATCAGAGAGCACATTAGGGCCTCGACCACTAAAGCTGGCATGATTCAACTGATTGCCACAGTTGAATCCTCGTTTAAGGAGGCCATAGACATGGAACGGTCCGATATCACTGCTGTAGGCCACAGGGTGGAAGCTATAGAATCTTCTCATGAAACACTAGCTCATTCGGTTACAAAAGTTTGGGAGGCCTCCCGCACACATGAGCATATGCTTGATTCTTTATTGATACAGCTAGATGACTATGAAAACCAGGAGAGACATCAAAATATACGGATCCGTGGTTTGCCAGAAGCGACTCGTGCACAAGATTTGATGCTCACACTCCAAGGGATCTTTAATCAGATTCTAGGAGATTCTGCTACCACTCAATTTGAAATTGATCGGGCACATTGTGCTCTACTTCCATCACCATAGGTCGTTAATAAGCCCAGAGATGTTATTTGCTGCCTACATAAATATGGTGTTAAAGAAGCAATTATGTCTGCTATGCAGGGCAAACAGCAAGTGGATTTCAATGAGTCCCACCTGCTGCTCTTCCCTGACCTATCCATACGCACCCTTATGATGAGAAGAGCCCTAGGTCTGGTCCTAGCCTTGCTACAACAAGAGGGGGTGCAATATCGATGGGGTTTCCCCTTCCGTCTGACTGCCCGTAGGAATGGTAAGGCTGCAGTTTTGCGCACCAAAGATGACCTTTTTTACATTTCTGGAAATTCTGGATCTGCCTCAGGTGGACTTCCAAGATTGGCGATACTCCAGTGATGTGCAAATTCCTGTGGGTCCAGACAGCTGGCAACTGGCTCCTCAATGCACCCGTTGACGTCAGCGTCAAGGAAGTGAGAATTCCCCTGACTTTCATGGATGCTCAAATTGAAGCTTTCCAGTTTTCTGGTTTATTGGTTGTTTGTTTATTTACAACTAAATATTTGTGCAATTTAAATGTCTTCCTGTATGTCACACTAATGTGCTCTTTATTTGTGCTCTTTTGGCTGGCGGTCTGGGAGCGCATATGAAGGTGGTTTTTGGTTACACTTTAGAGGCTTCTCCGTTAAAGTCCCTCTCTTTTGTTTTTGCTGTTCAGTTTGGCCCTGGGTTGGTGTCCATTCTCCCCCGTGGTCAGTCACTTTCCCCCAGTAGGATTGTCTCCGATCCCGGGAGATATTACTGTGAATTACAATTTTTTTTTAGGGAATTCGGGTAGAGGTCCAACTATGCCCTACCCAGTCCTGGTTTGTACCTTGTTTTTTAACATGTGGCAGGCGGACCTCTCTGTGGTTCATTGCCTCCTCTTTTTTCCTCTTCTCTGTTGTCTATTTTTTTCTTCTTTCTTGCACACAGGTTTTGGTGGTGTCTCGGAGGTCGGAGCCGGAGGAAGAGTCGCTTGGTCTTTCCGCTGTTCCCTGGACTGGGTCCGCTGGAGTGGAGTTATTGGTCCCCTCCTTAAGACTGCTTGAATGGCGTCTTCACTGATGGTAGGTTCTTACAATGTCCGTGGTCTCTGCTCCCCTTCTAAGCTTGTGAAGCTTTGTCAGGAATTATGCCACATAGGCCAGACTGTTATTGCTCCAGCAGACCCACTTCAGAGTAACTTCCACACCCAGGCTCCCTCAATCCATATTTAATCAGTGTTTTCTTGCCCATCCCCTCTCTCTAAAACACGGGGAGTGCTGATTGCAGTACATAAGTCTTGTTCTTTTGTCCTTTCTGATCAGCTGCTAGACCCAGAGGGTAGATTTCTGTTTCTTAAGGTACCAATAATCAGGAGGTTTGTACGTTTGCTAATCTACAGTATATGCTCCTAATACACGGACCGTTGACTTCCTTTCTAAAACATTGAGGAAGTTACTGTCCTTTAGAGAGGGCCTCCTTGTGCTGGGCTTCTTCCCACAGACACTCATTTAGACTCTTCTTCTGGGAAGTCGACCTCTTTTAAAGCCCTTAAACATTTTCCTACGAAACACCTACGTGTTTACAAGATCTTCACCTTGTGGATAGCTGGAGGGTGACCCATCCTTCTGACAACGATTACAGTTTTTTACCCATGTACATAACTCCTATTCAAGAATTGACTTTATTTATATCGATCAATACCATTTAGGTTGCATTTGCGCTGAAATTGGTTTTGTCACGATTTCTGACCACACTCCAGTTTCCCTGACTCTGCACTCCACCCGCAGACCTGCTTGGACTTGGCGACTAAATTAATCCCTGCTACACAACGTCACTACCCACACCGCCATTGAATCCTCAATTACTACTTACTTCCAACTCAGTTCTGCTGATGAGGTTTCAATTGGGACATGGTGGGAGGGCCACAATGCAGTAATTAGAGGGGAGTTGATTGCTCATGGTTCTAGAATTAAAAAGGCCAGGAGTTTGGAAATTGAGACTTTAGTCCAAAACATTTGCTCACTTGAACAGTCTCATAAAAGTAGACTCAACCCTTCAGTTGTCTACACTGGCGGATCTTAAAGACAAGCTATTGGACTGTCTTGAGAGACAGGCTAAAAATAAAATGAGGTATTAAGCACATACATTTTATAAGCATGGGAATAAGTGCGGACGCCATTTGGCTCGTTTCTTGAAAAAACAGCAGGCCTTATCCCACGTACATTAGCTGATGGTTCTTGACAAACCAGTGGTTTATTCAACACATATTGCAGATGCTTTTAGGGAATATTATAGCTCCTTGTATAATATTAAACGGACTCCTGACCATCCCCCGACTGCCCCTCATAAGGTCAATATCTTAGTGAGGTGAAGTTTCCCCGCCTATCGGCGGCCGTAATTGAAGACTTGGAGTGACCGGTTACTCCTCTTGAGATAGCCTTGGTTATCTCAGACCTTCCTAAGGGAAAGAGCCCAGGACCTGATAACTTTTCCAATGCTTACTACAAACACATGGGTCACCTCCTAGCCAGTCCAATGAGTGAATATTTCAATGCTCTCACGGCCTCCTCCCTTTTATCTAGAGAAGCCTTGCTAGCTCATATTGTTGTTATTGCTAAACCAGGAAAGGACCCTTTGTACTGTCAAAATGATCGCCCCATTTCTTTGCTGAACTCTGCTGTTAAAATTTTCTCTAAGCTTTTGGCAACCCGATTGAATGAACTCCTTCCAGGTGTCATCCATCCTGATGAAACAGGGTTTATTTTGGGCTGTGAAGCCCAAAATAATACAATATGGGCCTTGAATGTTCTCCATTGGACTCGTTTTGGCCCGCATTGTTCCCCTTTTCTGGTGCTGTCTACGGACACTGAGAAAGCATTTGATAGAGTGAATTGGCAATTCATGGAGGAAACTTTGCTGGGGTTGGGAGAGAGGATGATGGGTTGGATCATGGCTTTAGATGTTGAACCCGCAGCTAGAGTTAAAGCGGAGCTCCACCCAAAAGGGGAAGTTCCACTTTAAGGACTGCTCTCCCACTCCCCATTAAGGATTGGCACTTTTGGGGAGCGTGTACCCAAATTTGACAGGTACCCGCTCTCATTTCCGATCCAATCGCCTAGGCGATCTGAAGCGGAAGGTGTTCTCCCTCCCTCGCTGTAGTCTTTTGGGACACGTGACAGGTCCCAGAAGACTACAGAACCATTCGCGAAGCGCAGCGCTACTCGCGCATGCGCAGTGGTACCTGGCTGTGAAGCCGCAAGCTATCACAGCCGGGTGCCCACACTGAAGATGCCAGCCTCCTGGAATACAGGACGGCCAGTTAAACGAGCTGCAGGGGCACACCATGAGACCAAGGGACAGGTAAGTGGCTGTTTTTTAAGTCAGCAGCTACAGTTTTTGTAGCTGCTGACTTCTATTTTTTGATAGGTTGAGTGGAACTCCGCTTTAAGGTCAACGGGACATTCTCCGAACCACTACATATTTGTAACGGTACCAGACAGGGCTGTCATCTATTCCCTCTCTTGTTCACTCTGGTATTAGAGCCACTACTACAGAAAATACGGGGAAATGATGATATTACAGGGGTACCTTTTGGCTCTGGGATATATAAACTTTTGGCCTACACCGATGACATATTGTTTTATGTCATTAATCCCCTCACAACACTACCAGTGTTACTGTCCAAATTTCATAGGTATGGCTCTCTCTCAAATTACAGTATTAACTATGGGAAGTCAGAGATTCTACCTGTTATGATTCCCCCAGACCTTGCCCACTCCTTAAAGTCCAACTTCCAATTACAGGAGGTGGAGAGGGACCTGGGTGCTTGACAGGACACAGCTCTTACCTGGCTGGGCCGTATTAATACTCTTAAAATGACGATCCTGCCAAAAATGTTATATCTACTCTCAACGATCCATCTCCCACCGATATTTTTTAGCCATCTGCGTCAGCTATTTATGACATTTATTTGGAAGGGAAGGAGGCCTTGACTGGAATTTTCGCTTCTCTGCAGATGTAAAGAAGATGGGGGATTGGGAGTTTCAGATGTTTCCCTCTACTATAAAGCTATTGCCCTGGTTCATATTTTTAAATTGAACACACCACATGGCAGATAAGCTATGGTTCTCTCTAGAAAAGAGTATAGCCAATAGAAATTTATCTGGGGCCCCTTGGGTCCCGCATGCGCATAGAGGGTTATCCAGCTGGACTAGTCCGATTACGCTTAACAATTTTAGAGTCTGAGATCAGGTCAATCGATTGGGAGGTCTCTCTTCTCCAACCTCACCCCTCGCACTGTTAGGTGGGTTTCCTTTGTTTTTGCCCGGAGAAGACGCATCTTTTTTTAATGTCTGGGGTGGTGCAGGGATTGTTCGTTGTCAGACTTTGGCCCCCTCTGGGTGTTTTCTACCCCTAGATGGTTTACGTGGGTCTTTTGGCTCGTTCCCTATGGTTTTTTGGTATTATCGTTAGATTCATGATTTTCTTGCTATAGCAACCAAACATGACTCACAGGCAGATGAGTCACCAAGTTGAAATGCATTTCTCAGTCTATCAGGCTTGCCATGTGCACTGCTTACATTTCATCAATCACTTGGTTACATTTATATGCAAGAACACTTCACACAATTTCCCCAGAAATTGTAGATTTTCTAGTTTATGAATTATTATTATACATTCGTGCATTATATATTGTACACTGAGTGGTATGTGGTGTATTTGCAAGGTTTTTAATATATTTTTATATTTGTTATATATTTTTAATATTTCATATATTTATATTTATAATTTTAACCCCCCTTTTTTAGTATCTAGTTTTTTTAGCGTTGAATATTGTTATTATTAATAGACATCCCGGTAATTGAAATTATTATCAATATTGTTTCCATATAGAGGGTCTTATAATTATTTATCAACTAGTTGTCATGAGGGTTTTTCAGTATTTTAGTATTTATGTGCAGTATTAATATAGTAGGGGTCATATAGTGATTATATTAATTAAAATATATTTAAGGTATTTTCCATTATTTATTTGTTTTTATATATAGTTACCATTAAAGGTTACTTTTTATCCTTGGTTTTATAATACAAGACATAATTGGTATGGGTATAATTATTTTGGGCTATTATAATAAAGCCATTTGTTTTTAATTTAGTATATGTATAATAGCCGTCCCTGTGGACTTCACTAATATGGCCACCGTTTACTATAGGGGTCTATAGGATATCATATGGTGATTGTTACCAAGTTCCTATACATTTATCTACTGCTTGTAATAAAAAAATAGAACGAGCAGAGTGGTTAGTACAGCGGTATGATTGAAGATCATTGCGGTCCACGGGAAAAGATGGCCGCCGTAAGTCCGCCCATTAACTTGATAGGTCAGGCTGCTTCCCTATATAAGGAAGTATGGTCGACCAATAAAATTGAGAACAATCCCCTGCGCTTAACCACTTGCCTACCAGGCACTTATACCCCCTTCCTTACCAGGCCAATTTTCAGCTTTCAGCGCTGCCGCACTTTGATTGACAATTGCGCGGTCATGCAACATTGTACCCAAATGAAATTTTGATCATTTTTTTCTCACAAATAGAGCTTTCTTCTGGTGGTATTTAATCGCCACTGGGCGCTTTACTTTTTGCGCTATAAATGAAAAAAAGTGCAAAAAATTTGAAAAAAAAAAAAGTTTATTTTCTTTTATACAATTTTTCAAACAGGTATTTTTTCTCCTTCACTGATTTGCGTTGATGAGGCGGCACTGATGGGCACTGATAGGCGGCACTGATGGGCACTGATAGGCAGCACTAAAGGGCACTGATAGGCAGTACTAATGAGGTGGCACGGATAGGCGGCACTGATAGACAGCACTAATTAGGGGTCACGGATAGGCGGCACTGATATGCAGCACTGATAGGCGGCACTGATAGGTGACATTGATGATGGGTACTGATAGACGGCACTGACTGGCATCACTTCTGGGCACTGACTGGCGGCACTGACTGGCACAACCCCTGGGCACTGACTGGTGGCACTGACTGGCAGCACTGGTGGGCGGCACTGGTGGGCGGCACTGGTGGGCGGGCACAGGTGGGTGGCACTGGTGGGTACAGGTGGGTGGCACTGGTGGGCACAGGTGGGTGGGCACAGGTGGGTGGGCACAGGTGGGTGGCACTGCTGGGCACATGTAGGTGGCACTTCTGGGCACAGGCAGAGTGGCACAGGTGGGTGCACTGCTGGGCACAGGTGGGTGCACTGCTGGGCACAGGTGGGGGCACTGCTGGGCACAGGTGGGCGGGGCTAGTGGGCGCACTGCTGGGCGGAACTTGCGGGTGTCACTGCTGGGCACCGATCATCAGGGCACTGATCATCAGTGCCCTGATGATCGGTGCCGATCCCCGCTCTGACAACTGCCGATTCTCGGCAGTACTTTCCTCACGATCTGACAGCGTGAGGAAAGTGCAGCTGAGAACCGGCACTTGCATTTCCCTGTGATCAGCATGTCATTGGACACCGCTGATCACGTGGTAAAAGGCCGGTGGGATCGGCCTTTCACCACATCACGTGATCAGCTGTGTCCGTAGGACACAGCAATCACGGAGATCGCCGGGTGCGCGCCCCCTGGGGCGCGCAGGAGAGCGCGTTCTGGGAGGACGTCATATGACGTCCACTCAGAACTGGCCGGCCGCGGTGAAGCCGTCATTCGGCTATGCGCGGTCAGCAAGAGGTTAAATGAATAATCCCTACCCTAAGCTGCTAACACCTTCCTTCAACCACAAAGTGAAAAATAAATAAATAAAAATGGCGTAGCGCTAAATAACTACTACCATGTGCATCAAAAAAATCAAATAGAATGTATATAATTAAATAGATACATAACACTAATTATACCGTGTCAGAATATAAAAGTGTCAACATATAAAAGTGATATATAATACAGTGCAAACACAGCGATGAATATAGAATGATTCCCCTACCTGGGGGATCAAATGAATGTGAACAATGTGATCCCTATTGGGAATACCAGTGCAAGTGTACAAAAAACACACTCAGTGATAAAAAATAAATGTCCACTCTGAATAAAAGTCCACACACTGCACAAATAATGCTGAATAGTGCTCCACAAAAATAACTCGCGTGTAAATAAATTCAGCACAACGTGAAGTGAATCCAGTGCCAAACAACTCGTGAATCCAAAAATGGCCAAGATGCCTCCTCACCTCCTTACAGTGACCACAAGGGCCTGCTCGCTTTATGGGTAAGCCACGCTTTCCCAGGAATAGCCTCGTCACCACCAAACGGACCCTCCTGGATACTCTCACAGACTAATAATCCTCCTGAGTTCTCCAATCCCCTGGTACTTTTACATGGTCGTTCACCCACAAAGGATCATAGCAGAAACAAACAGAGATCCTCCATAGTGTGAATCAGTATTTATTACTCTAATAAACCAAGAAAAAATACCCACTCACATGATAAACAGCAATATCCAGCCTTTACCCATACTATGGGTGTATTTGCATGGTTCCGGGTGAGCCAAGATGGCCCCCACGCCGGAACTGACGTCACCGCGCACCGGAAGTCCTTTCACTGTGTACCGACGCGTTGCGTCACGATCACCACGTGACTTCTTCAAGGTATACGCCCATAGTGACAGGGATGCCTGAAACAATGACGTTACCCTGATGAAGTCACGTGTGCCGTGACGAAACGCGTAGTTGACGTCACTTCTGGCGCAGACGCCATCTTTAGACTCTCAAAAGAACCCATGCAAGTACACCCATTCAATGAGGTTCTAAGGCTATTGACAAAATGTAATATAATGTGAGTGCATTGGTTTTATTTATCTTTATTGCATAAAAAATGATATCATGCTATGGAGGTTCTTTCTCTTTATGCATCCTGTGGGAGCTGGTCATATTGATTAGAGCCATTTAAAGGGGAATATCGAGCTGATCTTGGTCTGGAAGGCATATGCCGTTTCTCCTGTTGGGAAATTGTTTGGAGGATACGATTTGATCTGGGAGGATCCAGGAGTGATCCCAAAGGCTTGTACGCCCTTTTAGGGTCACGGTAAGGAGGTGAGGAGCCAATCTAGCTGTGTGTGGAATCATTACCAGAGGCTGCAATGCACAAGAATCACCTGCATGTTTTTTATATATTTTTGTGGACACTGGTGTCACGTATTGTCAGATTGGATTTGCGTTTATATATTTTGCAGAAGATTTATATGTTTTCTATTCACAATACTGTTACTTGTACATTACTAGATCAATCATATTTTATAGGGGTTTATATATACATTTCTATATTCGTTATATGATTTGAGTGTTTGGACACGGAGCACTTTTGTGTCACTTTTTTTGCAGGATTCATCCCCCAGTGCTGGGATCACATGTGTGTTTTCAGTATATATCAATACATTATTGAGTTTATTCACTCGTGCTAATTTATCCAGTATTGGAACACTTTAAGTTGGTTGTTTTTTCACTATTTGTCACATCATTACTCCCTCTTGGGGATTTCAGTCACTGTTTGGTTAGAGAGCGCTACACCTATTTTTTTAATTCTTATGTGGAATCCAACATGGTGAATTATGTAAATATTACATTAACCAAGGCATCCATATCATTTTAGAAGGTTGGTAAGGTCAGCCACAGAAAGTGGCAGCTTACACCATACCCTACCCAGGGAACTGAATTTCTGAAGAGGAACAAGTTTTAAGAAACATATTCTCTGGAACGAATAAATACCCCAAGATATTTAATTTTTATATCCACCTTAAACTGTGAAAAACTGCAGATGTAAGATGGCCCTGAAGGGGGTCCACTGGGAGTAATACAGACTGAGTGACCAGCAGAGGGGCTGAGAAAGGTATTAATAGGCTGGGGCCCAGAACAGAGGTCTCTTGTTCCTGGGGAAGTAAGACCCAGCCTGAGGGCTGTGGCATCCCTGGGAGACTACCTGCAGCTGCAAGAATTCTTTTGGTGTCCTGGCTTCTGCTTTGGCTGGGGTTCCTCTGGCCTAGCCACCTGAATATTTGCAGAGATCTCATTCAAGGTCAAATCAGCTGACTGATACCACAGGTAGCAACACAGTATGCAGGATACAGTGAGTACCAGCCTCTTTGACTTGGAGACTTTCTTTAACCACTTGCCCTCTGGAAGATTTACCCCCCTTCATGACCAGGCCATTTTTTGCTGTTCGGCACTGTGCTATTTCAACAGGTAATTGCGCGGTTGTGCAAAGTTGTACCCAAACGAAATGTATGTCCTTTTTCACACAAATAGAGCTTTCCTTTGGTATTTGATCACCTCTGTGGTTTTTACTTTTTGTGCTATAAACAAAAAAAGAATGAAAATTTAAAAAAAAACAATATTTTTCACTTTTGGTTATAAAAAAATATCCAATAAACTCACAGTTAGTCATAAATTTAGGCCAAAATGTTTTCAGTTACATGTCTTTGGTAAAAAAAATCCCAATACATGAATATAGTTATAGCGTCTACAAACTATGGTATATACAGTTGTGTTCAAAATAATAGCAGTGTGTTGAAAAAAGTGAATAAAGCTCAAAATCCTTCTAATACACACAATTTCCATACACACAAATGCATTGGGAACACTACACATTCTATTCCAAATCAAAACATGAAGAAAAATATATCAAATTTGTGTTGTTCCTCCCCAAAAAAATGAAGAAAAGTGAATATTAGACTGTTCAAAAAAATAGCAGTGTTTGTATTCTTCTTTACAAACTCAGACATTTACTATATAAACTGAAAAATGTTTGAAGATTTTGCTTTCCTTTGAATCACTTAATTAATATTTAGTTGTATAAGCACTGTTTCTGAGAACTGCTGTACATCTGTGTTGCATGGAGTCAACCAACTTCTGGTACCTGTGAACAGGTATTCCAGCCCAGGATGATTGGACTACATTCCACAGTTCTTCTCCGTTTCTTGGTTTTGCCTCAGAAACTGCATTTTTGATGTCACCCCACAAGTTTTCTATTGGATTAAAATCCGGGGATTGGGCTGGCCACTCCATAACATCAATCTTGTTGGTCTGGAACCAAGATGTTGCACATTTACTGGTGTGTTTGGGGTCGTTGTCTTGTTGGAACACCCATTTCAAGGGCATTTCCTCTTCAGCATAAGGCAGCATGACCTCTTCAAGTATTCTGATGTATTCAAACTGACCCATGATCCCTTGTATGTGATAAATAGGCCCAACACCGTAATATGAGAAACATCCCCATATCATGATGCTTGCGCAACCATGCTTCACTGTCTTCACAGTGTACTGTGGCTTGAATTCAGTGTTTGGGGGTCATCTGACAAACTGTCTCCGGCCACTAGACCCAAAAAGAACAATCTTACTTTCATCAGTCCACAACATGTTGCGCCATTTCTCTTTAGGCCAGTCAATGTGCTCTTTGGCAAATTGTAACCTCTTCAGTACATGTATTTTTTTCAACAGTGGAACTTTGCAGGGGCTTCTTGCAGATAGCTTGGCTTCACAATTCTTCTAATTGTAACAGTACTCACAGGTAACTTTAGACCTTCTTTAATCTTCCTGGAGCTGATTGTTGGCTGAGTCCTTGCCATTTTGGCTATTCTTCTATCTATTCGAATGGTAGTTTTTCGCTTTCTTCCACAGCTTTCAGGTTTTGGTTGCCATTTTAAAGCATTTGCGATCATTTTAGCTGAGCAGCCTATCATTTTCTGTACTTCTTTATATGTTTTCCCCTCTCCAATCAACTTTTTAATTAAGGTACGCTGTTCTTCTGAACAATGTCTGGAACAACCCATTTTCCTCAGAATTTCAGAGAGAAATGCACTGTAACCAGAATGTACAACATCTGCTGCCTTCCTTCCTTAAATAAGGGCAATAATTGCCACCTGTTTTTCAAAGAATGAATGACCTCACTAACAGAACTCCACACTGCTATTATTTTGAACATACTCCTTTCAATTAATGATTCAATTACACAGAATCAGCAGCATGCATGTCATGACTGTGGGGTCTGTTGGATTTCTATTACTCTACTACCCCTGCTAGTAAATTATTTGCCATGTAGAAATATCATTTCTACCAAAAACAGTGATTGATCAGGTTAGTGATGTCTGACTGCTATTATTTTGAACACAACTGTATATTGGAATTTACACAGCTTTTACTTTCTGACTGTCTATCACATTTCTAGAGGTGCTAAAATGCCAGGGCAGTACAACCCCCCCCCCCCCAAATGACCCCTTTCTGGAAAGTAGACACCCCCAACAATTATGCAGAGAGGCATGTTGAGCCCATGGAACATTTTATTTTCTGGCATAAATTTTTTGAAAATGACAATTTAAAAAAAAATTTTTTTACACAAAGTTTTCAACTTAAATGATATATTGCTCATGCATGCCATGGGTATATGTGGAATAACACCCCAAAACACATTTTTCTATTTCTCTTGAGTATGAGGATACCACATGTGAGATAATGTTTGGCAGCCTAGCTACATACAGGCCCCCAAAATCCAATGGCCAGTTCCAGACTTTCAAATGGCATATTTCCTCATATCACTTCCTCACTACCTACCACAGTTTCGGAGGCCCTAAAATGCCAAGATAGTACAAACACCCCCCAAATGACCCTTTTTTGGAAAGTAGACACCCTAAGGAATTTGATAAGAGGCATGGTGAGTATTTTACCAATATCATTTTTGTCACAGGGTTTTAAAAAATAAAAAAGAAAAGAAAAAATAAATTTTTGTTTTCTTTCTTCGTTTTCCATAAACATGTGGCAACAAATGAGATCTGTAAAATACTCACCATGCCTCTTAGCAAATACCTTGGAGTGTCTACTTTCCAAAAAGAGGTCATTTGGAGGGGTTGCTTCTACTATCCTGGCCTTTCAAGAAGTTTATCACCCACTCTTGATGACCAAGCCTTTTGGATCTCAATGGCGGAACACACAAAAGCTCCTCTCCATGGCATCCACAGCAATCAGTGCTAACAATATCTTTTAGGGTGTGTATACCTTTAGCTCTCCTTCACCTCCATTCCGCCATTGAGATCCATCCAGTTGAGGATCATCTGCTTGCATTTATGCTTGAGGGTCTCAGTTTGAAGGTGAGCACGGAAGCTAGGCAGTGAAGGATTGCCCCTCTTTTTTGTTTGGTCACTGAATTCTACACTTTTTTTGGGTGGAAGATTCACACACAGTTTGTAATTTGGGACTGTTATTATTTTTTGGACTTTTTGGGACTTATTTTGAGTCCATTTCTTTTGCTATTCATTTTATACATTTTTTGCATTCACTTATTGGTCCAGGTTATTTTTTGTTGTCACTTTTTGTATGCCACTTTACATTGCTATTTGATTATATTTGTATTTTATATATATTTTGTTTAACTCCACTTGATGGTCCTTAGCCACCATTTGTGCCACATGTATTCTATGTCATTCCCTTATACCACTTTTTATTGATTTTGATAGTGGTTTCTGTGTCACTTATTCACTGATATTACTCTCTCCTTGTTATGAACACACCATTCCTATTTGTTACACCACTGTGTATTCACTCCTTGAGTTATCATTGTGCACTTTTTGGCACTGGTTGTATGTGAAGAATTAATTTTTTTTGTATTTATTTTTCTTTCTGTTATTATTCACTCATTTATCAGTAGCTTATGTGGTATTGTTTAATTAGGTTCACCCTTAGTAGTGCAGTACCATTTTTCTTCACGTAACGTCGAGTAAATGGATACCAAACATGACATGCTTTAAAATTGTGCATGCCCATGCAATGGCAACAATGTACATACATTTTTAATATTGATGGGCGACACTTTAAAAGCCTTTACAGATCACCAATTTATATTTATACAGGAGGTCTAGTGCTATAATTACTGCCCTCGATCTGACGTTCTGACCTAACATGCGTGGTGCAATCTCTGTTTACATATCGACACGGGACCAACGCTTTAGTTTGCCTTTGCGCATGAGCACGGGGTGGGGCATAGGTATTTTTTTTTTTTTTTTTTACATTATCCGTGTCTTTTTTTTCATCACTTTTATTGTTATCACAGGGAATGTAACTATCCCCTGTGATAGCAATAGGCAGAGACAGGTACTCTGATAAATCTGGGGTCTATTAGGCTCTAAATATCTCCTCTGCCCTTAAAGCATCTGATCACACCAAGATCGGTGTGATCAGATGCTTTCCCAATTTAAAAATGGTGCTGTTAAAGTCTGGCAAAATGGCAATGATGAAATGCTTTTAGCTTCCAGGCTCTTAGACCATAGAGATGATTGGAGCCATTCTGGTCTCTGATCAGCTATATGGTCAGCCAGCGGAACTGCCAACTGCATTCCCAGATTCCCATGTGGTGGGCCAAAGAAAACTGTGGAAGGTGGCAGGAGGGGGGAATGTCCCTTCCAGCTGCTTGTAAAAATGATTCAGCAGCTAATTGGCCACTAGGATTGCTTTTACATGAAAGCCGACTGCCAGCTGAAAAAAAAGCTGCAGGCATCATCCCAGTATAACCACTCAAAATCCAGCAACATATCAGTATATTGCTGGTCCATGTTGGACATATATGTAACAGCAGAGAACATGGGCATAATATGAATTGGGTCTGTGGACCAATATGACCGCAATTCATTCTTCTATGTAATGCCCATGTTGAGGGTTAGGCCCAAAAAAGTTTTAAATTCAGAAACTGTGATAGGTTTCCATACGAATTGTCTGTCAAGAGCTGAATTTGGGTGAGCGGTGATGTATTGTTGTACATATAAATTGCTTTGGCACACAATCAATTGATACAAATCTTCAGTGAAAAACAGCGGTGGGGCTAAACGCTAGTGCTGGCAGCAAACGGGTCTGATCCTACCAACACTGCGTGTTTGGGAGCACTATAAAAAGGAGGCACTAGTATAGTTCTGTTCATGATCATCTAACACTAGCTGACTCTGGCTGGGAGGGGGCACTAACTGACCCTGATGCTATCTGATGTTGCTAGATGCAGGAATACAATGATCAGTGAAAAATGGGTGATGGGGTGATCAAAGGGTTAAATGTGCTAATCCAACCTGTGCGTGTGTGTGTGTGTAAAATGTAGTGCTTTACTCAGTGCGGTGTTCTTTCTTCTCTCCCTGGACTGACGGGGGGGGGGGGGGGGGCAAGTAGGGGGGCGCAGGTGCATTCACAGCCCGAAATAGAAAGCAACATAAGATTACATAGTTTTGCTGCTCACCTGCAAAATGTGGGTAAGCCGTCGACAAGTAGTTAAAAAAAACCCTTAGAAATTTTATTTTGTTAAAAATTCTCAATACGGTATTTTTTTATTTAAATTTTTTTAACATTTTTTTATTTTCTTATTTTTTTTTTAAGTACCTTTATCAGAGTAGTACAATGTTACCATAGTAACTTTGTACTACTGTGGGGGGGGGTGATCAGGGATTTTTTTTTTTTACTTTGCTTTACAGCATAAAGATCATTTCTTTTTTTTTTTTTAACAGTTCCATTTATTAAAATCGTACAAAAGAAGAAACAAACCAAGGTACATGAGAACAGTCAAGCTCATGGCATACAGTAGATAATCAGTACATACAAACTTCCAATGCTGAAAATCTTACAGAATCAACCTGTTGTCTTGAACTGAGTCAGAATCGCATACATATTACGGTTCAGATGGTAACAACCCTCAAGAGAAAAGAGTTGAGGAGAAAATCACAGGGCGTGAGCCAAAGCAGGAAGAAAAAAGAGCGGGAAGGGCAAGAAGGGGAAGGGGGGAGGGGGAAAAGGGTGAAGAAGAAAGGTAGGTAACACAAATAGTGACAAGTCAGACAAACAATACAAACTTGTCACAACCTCAAGTGGAAATGCCAATGATTGCACCAATGATTATACCGTAAGGCCCTGTGTCTCCACCCACCCAGCCCATATTCTATCAAATTTAGCTGGACATTTGCGACTTATATATGTAAGTTTATACAAGGGAAGCGCACCGTTGATTGCCGACTTCCAACCTGAAACCGTGGGCGGGGTAGACAACTTCCATCTCAACAAAATTTCTCTTCTAGCGTAATAGAGAGAATAAAAGACAAACAGCTTGCTATGCTTAGATGCTTCCATGAGGTCAATGAGGCCTAACAACATAATCAGTGGAGCCATGGGAATGGACAGTTTACCCACAACATTAATAGTATCTAATACCCCAGTCCAAAAGGGACCTAGTTTCGAACATTCCCAAAACATATTGTGAAACGTGCCTTCCATGATATCACAACGAGGACATGTTGTCGATCTACCAGGATATATCACAGCCAGTCGCCACAGGGTGTAATATACTCTATGGATATATTTTTGTTGTATAAATCGGTCCCTGGATGAGCTCATGGTAGGGAGGCATTGTAAAAGACAATCCTCCCAATCATCCTCCGACAGGAACAAATGGTCTGCGTGCCATTTACTGTAAAGTGACTGCATTCTAGGGGTAGATAGGGGTAGCAACAGGGAATGGAGAGAGGATAAAGGTTTAGGCAAGTCCTCCGTTAACAACAAGTTTTCTAGAGCAGCCTTTCTCAACCAGGGTGCCCAGGCACCCCAGGGTGCCTTGAGGTTTCTTCAGGGGTGCCTTGGCAAAATGTCTAAAAATTGCCCAAAACTTGCATACAAGCCAGTGGGTGGAACAAGCCTGCCTTTTAGTTACACAAAGCCACAGGTTGTCATTGTGCACCATTAGGACCTTCTAACCACCGGTGTCCTGACAACCAATGACATCATCAATTGATAAGGAGGATGTCCGTTGCCTGCATAGCATCCAAGTGCTGGGGTCACATTAGCTCAGTGATGGATAATAAATGAGGGAGAAGTGAAAAGCTGGAATACTACTCAGTACCAGTGTGCAAAAGTGTATTTGTGTTGGAAGAATAAATCACCTCTAATGTTGGGTGTTCTACATGTGTAGATGTTGCTGCGTTATATAAAACTAATAGAATACTTTTTCACATTTTAGAATGGGGTGCCTTGGGACTGTCCACAATTTTAAAGGGTGCCTTGACTGAAAAAAGGTTGAGAAACACTGTTCTAGAGGGTCAGTCTGTATATCAGGGGGAGAAGGAAATTTGGCGGCCACAGCATGTTGCAGTTGTAGAAACTGGAAAAACATCCGGTTAGGAAAGTCATGGTTGTGTTTGAGTTCATTGAAAGAGAGCAGGACACCATAATGCCTAATATGGCTCAACGTTTTGAATCCATACCGAGCCCACACCGCAGGATCTGTTATTGTGTGCAGATGGGGGAGTGTAGGATTGACCCAGAGCGGCTTGTGAGGGGAATAGGTGTTATTTACACTGTACTGATTCCTAACCTGTCTCCACAGGGTCATCAGCAAGGGAGTAATGATGGCCGGGTTGGACTCCCGTCCCCTATGAACCAGGTTACGAAGTTCTGCATAACAGCCCAATACTGTTGTCTCCAGGATCACCGCTGCAATATACCTAGGCCGAAAGAGCCACCAGTGCACAGAACAATAATATAAAAGCAGCTTAGGTAGTGCCAGGCTGCCCCAACTAATGGGAAAGTGCAAGGTCGATCGGGAAAGTCTAGGGGCCCTCCTAGCCCAGAGAACCACAATACCATCCACACTACAGAAAAAGAACTGCGGGATTTGTACCGACGTATGTAGAAAAAAGTAAATAAATTTAGGAAGGAATATCAGTTTAAAAAGATTTACTCGGCCTATGGTGCTAATAGGAAGGCAAGACTAGGCATTACCTTTAGTCTGCAAATGTTGTAGGACAGGGTGAAGATTGTCTGAAAGGTATTTTGTCAAGTCGCGCTGCACCATTACACTCAAGTATTTAAATTTGGAAACCGATCTAATACGGGCAAATGAAATGTCAGGCAAAGGTCCATTCGCAAGAGGAAATAATATTGACCTAGCAATTTATGTGTATCCCAGAGTAACTGCTGAAGTGATCGATAAGGTCCAGTGCGGCTCTAAGAGATGAATTTCAGTCCTTCAGATATAAGAGAGTGTCATCCGCATACAGGGAAACTCTATCCTTCCAGTCGCCCACTGGAAGCCTGTGCAAGGTCTTGGAAGAATGGATCAAGCATGTAAAAAGGCTCGATCGCAAGGGCAAACAGGCCCGGTGAAAACAGGCAACGCTGCTGTTTTCCCCTATGGAGTGCAAAAGTGGGAGAAAGAATATTGTTAGTATATACTCTCGTGAACGGCGCACTGTACAGGCATCTGACCCATGAAATGAAATAAGGGCCAAATCTGAACATCTCAGGGTCTCCCATAGATATTCCGATTTGACCGAATCGAAGGCCTTTTCGGCATCCAGGGATAGAATCACATCGCTGTCCCGAGCCATAGAAATATGATTGAATAGTCTCCGTATGTTGAAGTCACTGCCTTTACCAGCACAAAGCCTGTTTAATCATTGTGTACTAACATAGAGATAACTGAGCACAGCCTCCCAGAAAGCACTTTAGCGAGTCATCAGTGTTCAAAAGGGAGATTGGCCGATAAGAGGAGCATTGAGTCGGGTCCTTCCCAAGGCCTTAAAATCACCACTATTACCGCTTGGAGCATAAAAGGGGGCAAGTTCCCTGTCTCAAGTAGTCCATTAAAAAGTGTTTAGAAGCAAGAAGCCAGTTGTTCAATATATGTTTTATAGAAATCAATTGGAAAGCCATCCGGACCTGGCATTTTGCCAGATTGAAGAGCGCCAATCGCCTGTTGGATCTCCTCCAAGGAAATCGGAGCCTCCAATTGTCCCCTCTGGGTTGGGGAGAGAGACAGCAGTTCAACACAATCCAGACAGTAGGACAAGTCCTGTGATGTGCAGGCAACTTTGGAGGAATACAATTTTGCATAGTAGTCAGCAAAACGGCGGTTGATTAACACCTTCCCGCCCGGCCTATAGCAGATTGATGACTGGGTAGAACACTCCTTGTTGTGACTGGGCATCATATGACGCCCTGTCAAAATGAGCCGCGGGGCCGCTCAGCGACACAATTTTTCACCAGCTTTGTCCACAGGACACAGCCAATGACATATCACTATACCGGCCCGTTGCCAGTGTCATCTGACCGCTGTGACCAATCACAGCAGATCACATGTCAATTGTATACAATGGATGGCTTCCTGTCATGCCATCCATTGTATAAAACTATGTTGTTAGCTGTGACTGGTCAAAGCAGTCACATGATACAGACAGGGCTGATCACAGCCCATCTGTTGCATGTGATGAGCTTTGCCCAATCACAGCTAATCACAACAAAAGACTGAATGAATCAGTTTCATTCAGTAACAATGATTGCAAATATCAATTAAATACATTGGTCTTAGCAATCATAATGTGTTAAAAAAAAAGAAAAAATCCTGATCACTTGCCCAGAGTAGTTCAATGTTATTATGGTAACATTGTATTGCTTTGGTCAGTGTTTTGAAAAAAAAAAAGTAAAGAAAAAAGAAAATATAATATAATAAAAAATAAAAAATTGAAAAATAAAAAAAATTAAACTATTATTATTTACATTTTTTTACATACTGTCACCAGTCAATGTCCCTGATTACCACCACACGAGATATATAATAACACTGTACTAGACTGGTGACAATATGTAGAAAAAAAAATTGTGAGATTTTTTTTTTTATTTCTACATTTTCTAAAAAAATTTAACAAATAATTGCAACCTCCAAAAAACTCACCATGTCTCTTACTAAATACCTTAAACTGTCTATTTTCCAAAAATGAGTGATTTGGAGGGTATTTGTAATATAAGTGAGATGGGCCGTCAGTACATCAGGATATTAGGATTGATTAATTGTCAGATATATATATATATATATATATATATATATAAATATATATACATACACACCTTGGTTTGTGGACTCTATAACTTTCCTACAGACTAAATAATATACACTAATTTGGGGTATTTTCACCAAAGAAATGTAGCAGAATACATTTTGACCTAAATTCATGAAGAAATGTTATTTATTTGCAAAATGTTATCACAGAATCAAAGAAAATTTTGTTTTTTTTTATTTAGCAAACAATAAAAAACTCAGTGGTGATTAAATACCACCAAAAGAAAGCTCTATCTCTGTGAAACAAAATTCTAAAAATTTCATATGGGTACAGTACTGCATGACCACGCAATTGTCATTCAAAATGCGAAAGAGCTGAAAGCTGAAAATTAGCCTGGGCAGGAAGGGGGTAAAAATGTCCAGTATTGAAGTGGTTAAGACTGGATCAAGGAACCATCCTCAACTTGTATAAGGGAAACTGTAGTCAAGGCAGTTTGTTCCCTAGCCAGCCAAGCCAGTAGGCGTTCCGCTTTATCCCCCTGTTTGAAAATACCCTGTTTTTGATGGAGCAACGCCCTCCCGGAGGCCTCCGTGCTTAACAATAAAGCCTCTCTAACAGCCAGTTGTAAGTTGTAGTGAGTAACAGGATCTGGGTTAGTTACATAATTGGATTCAGATTCCTGCACCCTCCAGTCTACCAATTCCACCTGGGATATGAGGCCAGGACCAGGGCAAAAGCAGCCAGCGAGTGTGCAAAAGCAGGAGGCGGAAGATAGAGGCCAACAATTACCATGGCAATGGCAATGATTTGTGAATAAGGACACTAACTCCTCGGACATGGGAAGAGTACATAGCATTGTAATAGTGACCGACCTAAGCTCTCTTTAGGCCCAGCACTCTACGGCCCATCAAGTTGGTTCGATCGTTCCAGGAGATACATTTCGGATCGAGGTTTGCCATAAAGTAGATATTTAAAAAGAGAGTTGCGACCTCCCAGGCTGAATCCCGAGATACCATACATAAACTGAACCACATGAGATAGCAAGCATATCTTGCAACAGTGAAAAAAACCTAGAAACTCCCAAAAAACATAACCACTCCCCCCCACCCCCCTCAAAACTGGGAGAGTTATACTTCCCTGAACAAGATCAGGCAACAGGCCATAGGGATGTCCGTGGAGCAAGTCTGTAGAGCTCACATGTCGTGGAGATGCTGCCTCCTATCTAATGGGGTAGGTCACTCGGCTATAGCCGAGGGTATTGACTTAAGACAAGACTTGACAAACGGATGAACTGGTTGTCCCGATTCAAAAGAGGGACTAGGAAAAAGGTAGCAGATCGAGTACTCTTCCAGTGGGGCCTCAAGATCAGCGCTGTGGTCATAGGGTTTCCAACCAGGAAGCTGCCTCCTCAGGCACGGTGAAGAAGCATGTGGTTTCACCATCTTGAACTCTGAGCCTTGCAAGAAACAGCATATTATTGGTAAGGGACTTTGATCGCAGTTGGCCTTGACAGCATCAAAGGAACGACACTGCCATTGTGTATCCACCGAGTAGTCGGGAGACAACATCAACTGGTGATTTTCATAGTGCAGTTCCCCCTGGTTCCTGGCCACCCTCAGCGCCAGATCTCGATCCCGGTAGTTGAGCAGCTTAAAAATAAAGGTGCGGGGCAGCGAGGCAGGTGGGTTGCTGGAATCCGATGGGCCCTCTCAACCACAAAAAAAGCTAGAGAAGGTGGCTCGAGGAAGTAAGGAGCGAAGGAGGTTGTCGGGAATCGCCGCGTCGCTGGTCCCGGCGCAGGCGCAGTGCGCCACCTTGCACAGGGAAGCGGGCACTAGGTCCGGGCCAGCCGCGGCGGCGAACTCGCGCATGCGCACTGGGGGACACGGGGGCGCACCGGGCACCAATGACAGCGCAGGGTGTGGTATTTAAATCGCCCTGAGCTGTCACTGGTTGCCGTTTGGTCCCCTTCTGTTTTCTGATCCTGTGTACCTGTGTTTTTTGGATAGTTGCTGACCGGATTGCCTGACCTTGCTGTACTCTCCTGCCCTGACCTCTCTCCTGAATGCCCCCTATTGGTTCTGATTTACTGTTGCTGACCTGGCGTGTAACCCGACTATTCGCTGCCCGCTGTTTTGTACCTCGCAGACCCCACGGCTCCCGACCTGGCTTGTTTGACCCTGCACCTGCTCATCCATCCCGTCGGGATCGCCCGATCTCCTCACATCAGGCTCTTACTCTGCGGGAGCCCTCGGCGGATACCTCTACCATTGGTGGGTGTGCCCAGTAGTCGCGACCTGGTCTCGGAGTGCTCCAAGTCCATCCTCACCATCAGGGGCCCTGGTGAACAAGTGCTCCGGGACTTAGACTCCACGCTCTGGGAGCACCTGACCAGTGGATTGCTAGAGGTGCTGCCGGGCGGTCCCTTACAGTACCAAACGGCCATGACTGAGCCTGGAGGAGAGCCCTCCCCACTGGAAGACATATGCAGGCACTTAGAGGCTCTGACTCAGGCCGTGTCGTCCTTACAGGACAAGTATACAAACCTGGAAAGTTGTTTCCAGACCTTCACCGTATCTGACACTACCGCACAGGCCCCAGTTTCTGCCTCCCCGGCCAGGGAAGCCCCGGGGCCGGCCATGGGAGCTGCTGCTGTGCCACCTATGGCCGAACCCCGCGTCCCCCTGCCGGATCGTTTTTGCGGTGACCGCACACGGTTCAGGGCCTTCCGAAACTCCTGTCTCCTGTTTTTTAACTTACATCCCTGCACATTTACGACAGAGTTGGTTAAGGTGAGGTTCATAATCTCACTACTTCAGGACGAACCCCAGGACTGGGCCTATGACGACCCACAGCGGGCAGCTTCCGCTGAATCAACACTACAAGACAAGGCCGCCGGGCAGCGGAAAAATACACTTCCGAGTTTAGGCGATGGATGGGAAACACACGGTGGAATGATGCCGCCTTGCGCCACCAATTCCGCATTGGGCTCTCTAAAGCCCTCAAGGATGAGCTAGCCCGAGTGGGCCTACCTGAGACCCTAGAAGATCTCATGACCCTAGCCATCCAAATTGACCGTAGATTACGGGAGCGCAGGTCTGAGAGGTCCAGCCAAGGTTATGGAAGTACATGGGCCCCGATCCAGAGTGCAGGCCAACCTTCCAAGATGGACACCCGGACCCCAGCTCCTGAGGATACCCAGGAACCTATGCAGCTGGGTTTGGCTCGGCCTACGCTATCCCCCGAGGAACGCCAGCGGAGACACTCCAAGAATCTCTGCCTCTACTGTGGCGAAGCCGATCACATGGTACGGTCCTGTCCCCTGAAAGTGAGTAAGTCTACCTCTTCATTTTCTTCCTTATCTGTGGGGGATGTTAGACAGTCCAATTACTTAGCTGTACCCCTCTCCTTCTAGCTTCCAGGAAGAATCGTGGAGGTGACAGCCATAGTTGACTGGGGGGCATGCAGTTGCTTTGTGGATATTGACTTCGCTCACCAGCAGGAGATTCCCCTACAGCCCAGAAAAAGGGGTCTTAATATATTTCTGGCTGATGGCTCCCAGATTAAGTCGGGAATAGTTAATCAGGAGACCCCCCTTATCCCTACCACTATAGCTGGCCAGCACCAAGAACTCCTTTGTTTAGACGCCATCGCGTCACCTCTTTTCCCAGTCATTTTGGGGCTCCCTTGGTTGCGGGCCCACAACCCCCAAATTGACTGGGAGACCGGGTCTGTTTTGTTCCGCTCACCATACTGTCAGAAACACTGTCGCGCTTCGGGCCCCGCGATCCCCCAAGTTCTCCTATGCTCGGTAGGGGATCCCAATTTAAAACAGGTCATTCCAGAGGCCTATCATGGCTATCTGGACGTTTTCAGTAAGCGAGGGGCAGATACTCTGCCCCCTCACCGCCCATATGACTGTCCCATAGACCTGTTACCTGGTTCCGAAATTCCTTTTGGCCCGGATCTTCCCGTTATCAGAATTAGAATTGGGGGCTCTCAAGGAATATATTGATGAGAGTCTCCAAAAGGGGTTCATCTGGCCCTCAACTTCACCAGCAGGGGCCGGGATTTTCTTCGTAGAGAAAAAAGATAAATCCCTGAGACCCTGCATCGACTACCGCAAGTTAAACAAGATCACGATTAAGAATCCTTATCCGTTGCCCCTGGTCCCAGAACTCTTTTAGAGCCTGAAGTCCGCAGCTATTTTCACAAAGTTGGATTTAAGGGGTGCTTACAATCTGGTGCAAAATGGAGGGGGACGAATGGAAAACAGCTTTCCGCACTCGTTTTGGGCATTTTGAATACCTGGTTATGCCTTTTGGACTCTGCAATGCCCTGGCCACGTTCCAGCACTTTGTGAATGACATATTCAGGGACTACCTGGATGTTTTTGTAGTAGTCTACCTAGACGACATACTGATATTTTCCCCCTCACTTGAGACTCATAGAAAACACGTGGCAAAAGTATTAGAGCGGTTGCGCTTACACGGGCTATACGCCAAGGCTGACAAGTGCAGTTTTGAGCAGCGCAGTATTGCCTTTTTGGGACTGATCATTTCCACCACGGGCGTCGCAATGGACCCTCAGAAGGTCTCAGCAATCCTGGAATGGCCAATTCCTACAGATAAGAAGGGGGTCCAACGCTTCATTGGATTTGCTAATTTTTACAGGAAGTTTAATAAGAACTTCTCGGGTCTGGTCTCCCCCATAACACAATTGACCAAACAAGGAACCCATTTTAGATGGACACCTGAGGCCCAGGAAGCCTTTGAGTCGCTGAAAGAATTATTCACCACGGCCCCCATTCTCGGTCATCCGGACGCTTCACTGCCGTACGTGCTGGAGGTGGACGCATCGGAGAATGCTTTAGGGTCCATCCTGTCCCAGAGGAAAGGCACCAAGGAACTTCTACACCCGGTAGCATTCTTTTCAAGAAAGTTGACCCCGGCCGAGAGGAACTATGACATTGGCGACCGAGAATTGTTGGCCATCAAGACAGCGCGGAGTGGAGATATCTGTTGGAAGGTGCCATGCATCCGATTTTGATCTTCACCGACCACAAGAATTTAGAATACCTGAGGACAGCAAAGCGCTTACGACCACTCCAGGCAAGATGGGCACTCTTCTTCTCCCGATTTTCGTTCCATATAATGTACAGACCTGGATCTAAGAATACGAAGCCTGACGCGCTCTCAGGCATGTTTGGGGATCCAGAGGAAGAGTCTAGGCTGGATACCATTTTATCTTCAGGAAACTTTCTGGCCCTCCAAACAGAGCTTCACTCTAAACTGCAGGACGCCTCCGTGGCAATGTCAGCCCCATCTGGGGTGTCCCTCCAGAACAAGGGGGGACTCTTATGGAAGGAAGGGTTGATCGCAGTACCGGAAGGAGTCCGAACACTGGTCCTGGGACATTGTCACGACCACCCGATGGCGGGACACTTCGGCTTGGCGAAGACTCTGGATCTTCTCAAACGCTCGTTTTGATGGCCAAGGACTGCAAGCGTTATGTCAAATTTTGTGCCATCTGCCAAAGAAACAAGTCTCCTAGAAATAAGGCCTGGGGGCTACTGCACCCGCTACCAATACCCGATCGGCCCTGGCAAATGATCGCCATGGATTTTATAGTCGAACTCCCTCCGTCCCAGGGCCACACCGCAATTCTCGTAGTCGTTGACCGTCTGTCAAAGATGGCCCACTTCCTACCCCTGAAGAATACCCCGTCGGCAGTCGAAACAGCACAAATCTTCATACGAGAAGTGGTAAGATTACACGGAGTTCCGGAAGATATTGTCTCAGATCGTGGAGTTCAATTTACTTCCAAATTTTGGAAAGCGTTATGCACGGCGTTGGGTATTAAACTGTCCCTCTCCTCCGCCTTTCACCCACAGACCAATGGGCAGACGGAGAGGACTAACCAGACCCTGGAGCAGTATCTGAGATGCTACATGTCCTTTCTCCAAGATGATTGGCTGGCACTCTTACCCTTGGCAGAATTCGCCTATAATAACGCAAATCACTCAGCCACGTGGCAGGCCCCGTTTTTTGCAAATTACGGGTTTCATCCCGTTTTTCTCCCTGATCTGGTCACCGAGAGTTCAGTCCCTGCTACTCAAGACACACTTTCCTTCTTCTCTACCAATAACAAGCTACTTCAGGAAGCTATCTCTAGAGCCCAGGAGGATAACAAGAGGGCCTTTGATAAGAAGCGAAGAGGGGAACTGGTGTTACAACCCGGGGATAAAGTCTGGTTGGCAACGACTAACTTAAAGATGTTGTGTCTATCGAAGAAATTAGGACCAAAGTTTGTTGGTCCTTTCCGTGTGAAGCGAATGATCAACAAAGTGGCATACGAGCTCATCCTTCCGGAGACCTTCAGAATCCACCCGGTGTTCCACGTATCACTGCTGAAACCAGTTATCCCGGATCCTTTTCCGGATCTAGAATCCAGACCCTCGTAAGCCGTGACCATCGAAGAGCAGGAAGAATTTGAGGTAGAAGCAATTTTAAAGTGCCGAAGGAGGGGAGGCCAGACCCAGTTCTTGATTAAATGGAAAGGCTATGGTCCAGAAGAAAATTCCTGGGAGCCGGCCCAAAATGTTCATGCCCCCAGACTTGTCCGGGAGTTCCTTCGTGACCACCCGTGGTGGAGGGATCGGGTGGGCATCCGGAGGTTGCCCGTAGGGGGGGGGGCAATGTCGGGAATCGTCGTGGTGCTGGTCCCGGCGCAGGCGCAGTGCGCCGCCTCGCACAGGGAAGCGGGTACTAGGTTCGGGCCGGCCGCGGCGGCGAACTCACGCATGCGCACTGGGGGACACGGGGGCGCGCCGGGCACCAATGACAGCGCAGGGCGCAGTATTTAAATCGCCCTGAGCTGTCACTGGTTGCCGTTTGGTCCCTTTCTGTTTTCTGATCCTGTGTACCTGTGTTTTTTGGATAGTTGCTGACCGGATTGCCTGACCTTATTGTACTCTCCTGCCCTGACCCTTGGCTTGCCTGACCTCTCTCCTGGATGCCCCCTTTTGGTTCTGATTTACTGTTGCTGACCTGGCGTGTGACCCGACTATTCTCTGCCCGCTGTTTTTTACCTTGCAGACCCCACGGCTCCTGACCCGGCTTGTTTGACCCTGCACCTGCTCATCCATCCATCCCGTCGGGATCGCCTGATCTCCTCACATCAGGCTCTTACTCTGCGGGAGCCCTCGGCGGATACCTCTACCATTGGTGGGTGTGCCCAGTAGTCGTGACCTGGTCTCAGAGCGCTCCAAGTCCATCCCCACCATCAGGGGCCCTGGTGAACAAGTGCTCCGGGACTTAGACTCCGCGCTCTGGGAGCACCTGACCAGTGGATTGCTAGAGGTGCCGCCGGGCGGTCCCTTACAGAGGTTCTCGGTAAATTAAAGAATCATTGCCCTGCGCCCTTTCAGGAAGACTGACTACACAGAGGTTGTTATGCCTAATGCAGTTCTCCGCATCTTCTTCTCTGTATTTGACCTTGACCTGCATTGTATGTTTCTCAGCCGAGTGGCCACGGATGGTGTTTTCCTCATCACTGACCCTATGCTCGACCGCCGTCACTCGGTCCCTGAATGCATCAAGATCTCTCCTGATCAGCT
Source organism: Staurois parvus (assembly GCF_062004578.1). Taxonomy (NCBI): domain Eukaryota; kingdom Metazoa; phylum Chordata; class Amphibia; order Anura; family Ranidae; genus Staurois; species Staurois parvus. The sequence continues at coordinate 617,157 of NW_028318992.1, read as the reverse complement.
CTATGTCAGTCTGAAGATGTTCTATTTTTGTGGCGAGTACCGCTTGACAATTGGTAATTGCCATCATGAGAGAATTAAAGTCCCCAGGTGCGACAGGTGGGTCGAGCTCTTGTAAGGAAGTTACCTCTTTAGCTCCAGTGGGCTGACTGGTTTTAACAGTTTGAGCAGTTTCGGATCCTCACCCAGCGACCGAAGACATGCCTCTAGTCATCCCCAAGCCTCATCTGCACCAGCAGGAAAATATGGTTACTATAATAATTGGCTTGTAATACGGGAATTCGCCGCAGCACTCACCGGTGACTGAATAAGTATAAATGAAGCTGTTCATATGCAGAAGACAAACAACTCCTCCCGTGGAATTTCCAGGACACTATCACTCCAAGGGGGAGGGTAGATATGGGCCACAAGTAAGGTTGGAGCCCCTCACGAAGGCCAGAGGCCCAGACCACACAGGCACAGACCACTGCAGAATCCCAAGACCAGTAGAGGAGCCAGGTAGGGCGCAGGGCTGTGCAGCTTAGGATGTCAGATTTTTTTGGGGGGGTGTATAAACTGCTCAGATGTTCCCCCCGGTAGCAGATTTCCTCTACCAGGGCCTAGGCATGGTAGGAGCAGTGCCACCTCAGGGATGGCTCTCAGATGTTTAGGCCTCAGCAGGCTGCAGGTCAGGACTGGGTTGAGGGCCAAGTGGCCGGTAGAGACTTCTCCCAGGCAGTGGCTTACCACACCATGCTCTGGGCAGCAGGGCAGTGGCACACAGGATAGGCCACAGGTGGGGTCCGGGCCGTGTGGAGGCCGTGGATGTCTGGCACTCTGGAGGGGGGTTAGACCGGCTCGACTTCCCTCTCCAGACAGCAGGTCAAGTTAGCGGGGCCTCCAATGCAGGTGAGAGATGGCTACCCCTAGGATGGCTGTCGATGGAAGTAGAGAGTTCTCGATTATGCAGCCACTCCGATCGCCATCTTAGACATGCCCCCTCAAAGATCACTTTTCCTGCAATGCAAAGCTTGCTGTCATGAACATAACTCATTCATGAACTGTTAGGCTTTTGATAGCTGTTTACAGCTCAAGATAGTGATCTGTGATTGACTGGAGCTGGTCACAGGGTGCTGTGATTGGTCTCATGTATCATGTGACAGTTGTGGGCCAACTACAGCTCACTAGGAAGAGAAGAAGGGTTGTTATGTATCAGATTGATTCATAGCAGCTTTGCTAATATTGTGATCATGTGATCGCATAGCAATCACATGATCGCAAGATCCCGTTCAACGGAATCTTCATTCCACTGTGTCAGCCGGACATAGCAGTCACGATGGGTCCACAGTACATTGAGGGCGGGCAGCGGTTGATGTAATTTGGGAGAGAATTTCCTTAGTACATTCAGGACTACACTTTTGTTGAGGAGTCCCTGTTTTAGTACCAGTGTACCTTAACTTTAAAGGGGGAAGATCAGTTTTAGTGTCCTCTACTGCAGTTTGTTGAAGTTTATTGGAGCATCTCAAGGCTTACCCTCACCCTATCCCAGTTCCTGAACAATATAAAACCAAAAAAAAGGATGTGCAGCCTGTTCTTTTACTCGAGCGACTGTGAGCTACCATGTGCTTATCAGGAAATAGAACATGGGAACAAACTGCCAGATCAGTTTTCTGCGCTACATAGTATTAACCACCTGTTAACCATTAGCCGCCCGGCCAATGGCCATTTGGCGGCTTCAAAAGTGCTGCTGCACTCCGGGTGCACGCCATTTAGCGTGCTCCTGCACATGCGCAGTTTGCGCTAATGCAGAGCGGCGCAGCAGCGCGATCTGTCACCGGCCGCGTACCTCGGACACGGCCGATGACAGATCTGAGTACCGGCCCCATTGCTGGTGCCATGTGACCTGCTGTGACCAATCACAGCAGGTCACATGACAGTTGTATACAATGGATGGCTTCATTCATGCCATTCATTGTATACTAGTGCCTAGCTGTGAATGGTCACAGCTAATCACATGCACATGTCATGTGATTAGCTGTGACCAAATCACAGCTAAGCACAAAAAAAAAAAAAGCTGAATGAATCGATTTCATTCAGGTAAATGCTTGCTTATAGCAAAGTAATTCTTTGCTATAAGCAAATTGTGTAAAAAAAAAAAAAAAAATACTGATCACTTCCCCAAAGTAGTACAATGTTACTATGGTAACATTGTACTACTTTGCTCATAGTAAAATATGAAAAAAAATCTTAAAAAAAAATAAAAAAATGTAATAAAAAATTTAAAATAATAAAAAAATTAAAAAAAATATATATATATTTTTTTTTCATACTGTCACCAGTCAGTGTCCCTGTTCACCGCCATGCCAGTTATATGATGACGCTGTACTGCACTGGTGACAGTATGTAAAAAAAAAAATAGTGAAAATAATTTTTTTAATTTTTTAATTTTCCGAAAAATTATGACAAAAAAAATACAACTTCAAAAAACTCGCCATGCCTCTTATGAAGTACGTCGGACTGTCTACTCTGCAAAAAGTGGTCATTTGGGGGATATCTGTACTATTCTGACATTCTTGGACCTCAAGAAATTAGATTGGCTGTCAGTACTTCAGGATTGATCAATATTCAGATCTATGCCATAGTTTGTGAACTCTATAACTTTCCTACAAACTAAATAATACATCCTAATTTGGGTTATTTTCACCAAAGACATGTAGCAGAATACATCTCGGCCTAAATTTATGAAGAACAATTATTTATTTGTAAACTTTTATAACAAAAACAAAGAAAAACATGTTTTTTTTCAAAATTTTTGGTCTTTTTTTGTTAATTTAGCAAAAAATAAAAACCCCAGCGGTGATTAAATACCACCAAAAGAAAGCTCTAGTTGTGTGGAGAAAATGATAAAATTTTAGTTTGGGTACAGTGTTGTATGACCGCGCAATTGTCATTCAAAGTGTGAGAGCGCTGAAACGTGAAAAATGGCCTGGGCAAGAAGGTGTAAAATTGCAGGGTATTGAAATGGTTAAACTCCTTTTTTTGTTCAGGCCATTTTTCAGTTTTCAAGCATGGTTGTACACCCAAATTAATTTCAAATCATTTTTAGAGAGATAGAGCTGTCATTTGGTGGTATTTATTCACCACTTTGTTTCATTACTTTTTTTTCTACTATATAAAGAAAAAAGACTGAAAACTATGAAAAAAATGTTTCTCCTAGTTTATGCTATACAGAAACCAGTATAGTGTCACCATAGAGATAATGTCACCATAGTGAAAATGTACAGGGGTGGATAGTATTCAGAGGCACTAGCTGGATTCTCTAGTGACAGTGTAAAAAAAATAAAACAAAAAAAACAAAAAACATAGATAAATGATGGCAGAAAAAAAGACTGAGTGGTCCATCGAGTCTGCTTGTTTTTTTTTGGGGGGGGGGGGTTTCATTAACTTTTTTGTTTAAGTATAGACCTATGTTTGTTTCTCGAATGTTGGAAGCCATTTACTGTTGACTGGCTCACTACCTCTTCTGGAAGTTTATTCCAAGCACCAAATACCCTTTCATATTGAAAATACTGCCCTTTTAAACCTTCTTCACACCCTTATTCACCCCTTCTTTCCTCCAGACTGTACATATTAAGTTCCTGAAGTCTCTGATATGTTTTAGCCCCAGACCTTTTACCATTTTTGTTACCCATCGCTGGACTTGTTCTATCTGATCAATATCTTTTTGTAAGTGAGGTCTCTAGAACTGGACACAGTATTCTAAATGAAGGCTCACTAAAGATCTGTATAGGGGAATCAGGGCCTCTTTCCTCCTGCTGGTGATCCCTCTAGTGATGCATCCTAGAATTTTATTAGCTTTCCCGACTACCTGGTCACACTGTTTGCTAATTTTACAATCATCTGAAATATGTACCCACAAATCTTTTTCCTCTGTAGTTCTGGCCAATGCTGTACCTAATGTTGTACTCTCTCAAGACATTATTTTTCCCTAGGTGCATTATTTCATATTTAGAAACATTGAACTGCAGTTTCCACTTTTTTGACCAATCTTCCATCAATGCCAAATCCTGTTCCATTTTACAGACACCTCCAGGGATATGAACCCTATTACACACCTTTGTATCATCAGCAAAACAGACATACCTTTAACTGCCCCACAAATCTTTAGTTATATAACTTACATATAGATCAAACAGAACAGAAGCTAGTACAGATCCTTGTGGTACACTACTAGCGACTGGTCTCTGTCCAGTTACTGCAGGAAACTCTATATGCATAGTTGCCAGTCCAGAAAAGCCCAAGACACTCACGGATTTCTGACAGCTGTCGTAGATAGTCATTGTCCCAGGCTGAGTCCCTGGGACAAGGACTCACAAGGACACTGTACTGCCGGGGCCACGGGGCATAATTCTCTCTGTGCACGGTGTGATGTGATCCCCCGCCTCCACCTGCCTTGAGACTGCCAATGAATAAATGACATGAAGTCGTGTGACGCCCGCCTCTCTTTCATGATTGGTCGTACTCTGAGGGGGTGTGGCCAGCCGAGGGATGATCCCACCAGCCCACCTTTAACCTCATCTGTTTGCAGGAGCACGTGTGAGGCAGAGGAAGCTGCAGCAGAGCAGACTCCGGACCAACCCAGACACACAACAGGTTGGGAACCCGGTAGAGAGGACTCAGGAGGTGCAGGGACACAGAAGGACAAAGAGAAAAGACAGAAGTGACCGGCAGAGGACTCGAGGACAGAGGTGCAGCAGCCAGCCTGAGAGTGGATGAGTCGGACCCTGACCTGACCAGCGAGGACTCACTGAAGTAAATTTCTGACTTTTTGTGAGCAGCTGTTTATGGCCTGAGAGGAATGAGTTTTTTTTCCTTTTGTGGGGGGAAAGGGCAGTGGGTGAGAGTCTCATTTGGCTGTGATGGAGGAGTGAGTCTCTGTGTTTTTTTTTGGGGGGGGTAATCATGGCTGGAGAGGAGCAAATGTTTTTTTCAGGATGGGAGGAGAAGTGGGTGGGGGTTGTCCCATTTGGTTGTGATGGAGGAGTGAGTCTCTGTGTTTTTTTTTTTGTTTGGTTGTTTTTTGGGGTTTTTTTTTAGGGGGGAGCAGAGGCTGGTGTGGCCTACTTCATGGCTGTGATGCGGGGCTGTTTTATTTAAAGGGGGGAGCAGAGTTTGGGGTGGTCTGCTTTTATGGCTGTGATAGGGAGGGCTGTTTTTTCTAGGGGTTTTTTGCTTTTCCTTTTATTTGGGGGGGGGGGTCTGCTTCATGGGAATGGCTGTGATTGGGTTGGTCGGGGCTGTTTTTATTTTTTTTTTTTAGAGGTTTTTGCCATTTGCCATTTCTTTTTTGGAGGGGAGGGGGGTAGTGGTGGGGGTGGTTTGCCTCATGGGGATGGTTGTGATGGGAAAGTATGTTTTTTTGGGGGGGTTCTTTGTTTTTTTTTGGGGGGAGCAGCGGATGGGGTGGCTTGCTTCATAGAGATGGCTGTGATGGGATATTTCGTTTTTATATTTTTATTTTTTGGGGGGGGAAGCAGCGGGTGTGGTTGTCTGCTTCATGAGAATGGCTATGATGGGGAAGTTTTTTATTTGTTTGGGAGTGGTGGTTGGGGTGGTCATGGGGATGGCTGTGGTGGAGGAGTCTCTGTTTTGTAACTGGAATTTACATAGAACAGAACCCAAGATGGAGGCATATGATGGGACCAGGACTGGAAGATGGAGTGTAACTCAAGTACACACATTGTGGTTTCACAGGGTCTGTGATCCACAGATAAGTGAAATAAACAGAGATCAGTAGCTAGATGCTAAAGAATTATTGATTAGCCACTAGGGGACTGCCTGCAGTATATACATACTGCTATAAGGCAGCCCCTGTGCGCATTTCACGTATATAAACGTGATCCTGCATTTCGGGGTAGGGGGTGCGCACTAGGAGCGCGATTGACCTACCCACGGCACTGTTCGCGGACGTGACTGTCAATCACCGAGTCTCGGTGACTGTCAATCATTGAGTCTCGGCTGATGATTATCCGCTGGAGCCTGGTGATTGCCAGCAAACACTGACAGGGAGGAAGGCAGCATTGTTTTCAGTGGAGCTCTCCTCCCTGTCAGTTTTTAGCACACTGTTCCGGATTGCTGGGCACAGCTTTCCGGATCAGTGTGTAACAGTGAAGTACACCCCCCCCGCCCCCTAGTAAAACACTCCCCTCACACAGTTAACCCTTTGATTGCCAGTGCCATTTGAGTGTTCTCCCCAGTGCCATTAGTACAGTGTCAGTGTTTTTTTTTTTTTTTGCACTGATCACTGTATTGGTGTTACTGGGGATGTCAGTGACCCCAAGTCAGTTCCACCCAGTGTCAGAATGTTCACCGCAGCCCCCTCCACAAGTCGCTGATCACAGCCATAAGTCGCTGGTTGCCTCTATTATTAGTATAAACAAACAATCCAGTATCTATACCGCCATATGTAAACGCTGTAACTTTCACGTAACCCAATTAATTTACACGTATTGGGATTTTTTTAGCAGACATATCGCAGAATATATTTTGGCCTACATTTATGATGAAATTTGATTTTTACATTTTTTTACTGGACATGTTTTATAGCAAAAAGTCCAAAATATAGTTTTTTCTCTCAAAATTGTTGGTCTTTTTTTTTTATAACGCAAAAAATAAAAAAATTACAGGCAATCAAATACCACCAATAGAAAGCCCAATTCATGGAAATTTTTTTTCGTAAATTTCATTTTGGTGCAGCGTTGCATGACCGCGCAATTGTTAGTTAAATTGATGCAGCACCACAACACAAACCGCTTCTGTAACTGCTTCCTGACCGCCCTATAGCAGAAATACTGCTACAGGATGGCATGGGTGCTCAGAATCACATATACATACGTGATTTGCGCTCCCGTGGTTTTCACGCCCTCCCAGATAGCATCATATTGCCCGTCAGTACACCAGTAATCATATTTAACCCCTTGATTGCCAGGAACACGCTCATACACAATAAACCTCCACTGCTAGTATAGTGTCTGAACGGATCAATATCTTTGATCAGATCAGCACTATACCAGCAATCACATTATTATAGTGCCCTCAAAACGCAGCGTTAGCCAGCACCTGAATTTAGCCCCTACACTTACCTGCCCCTTCTCCCCCAGCAACTGCAGTGTCAGTAGTTCACTGTCACTTGATACATTGCACACAAAACCGCAGTGTTTGCAGAATCAGGTCTGATCTCTGTTAGCACTTGCCGGTAAATTTTGAAAACTCTCATATGCACAGAGTGCCAGTACTAGTGCTGCTCTACCTTTTGGTGAACTGGTGAGCACCAATGGCCTAGTACATCCTGGTCTTTCACATAAGTGCAGTACAAGCTGGTGTGGTGGCGAGCACAAGTATTGTCCAGCAACCACCAAGAATTCACACACAGGCCCCTAGAGCCCCTAGTATCCTTCCGAATGTGCTTTCAAATCCCCATTGGCAGCCCACCAATTCTGCAGCACCCTTACTTCCTCCATTCACTGCCCAACCCAGAATTCAGGTGGAAACAGCAAATTTAACTACTCCCCTTGATTTTTTGGAGCCGTTTTTCACGGAAGATCTGTATGCATTTATTGTGGATCAAAGCAATTTATATGCACAACAATTTACCGCCGTCAACCCAAATTCAAACCTTGCCAGACCATTCGCATGGAAACTCATTATGGTTTCTGAATTAAAATTTTTTTTTGGACCTAACCCTCAACATGGGCATTACTAAAAAAAAGTGAATTGCGGTTGTATTGGTCCACAGACCCAATTCATCATGTGCCCGTGTTCTCTGTTGTCATGGCCAGGCATAGATATGACCGTATAATGTGTTGTATGTATTTCAACGACAATACACTCTGTCGTCCTAGAGGTGTCCCTGAATTTGACTGGCTCCACAAAATTAAGCCCCTCGCAATTTACCTTAAGCAAAAATTTGCAGATGTCTATACTCCCCAGCAAAAAATCTGCGTTAATAAGTCCCTCATTAATTTTTCTGGCTGTCTTGCATTTAAACAATTTCTCCCCAGCAAGCGTGCCAGATATGGGGTCAAGATGTAGAAGACCTGTGAGAGGGCAACAGGCTATACTTATAAGTTTTGGATTTACGAGGGAAAAGATAGTCACATGGAGCCCCACCGGATGCCCAGACTACATGGGGAGTAGTTTGGAACTTGGTGTCATTCTTTTTCCATATGGGGTACCACTTATACGTGGACAATTTTTATTCAAGCGTGCCACTATTTAGACATTTGTACAATCTTGGAACTGGCGCATGTGGCACCGTGTGACCTAATGTGTGCTAACCGTTAGAAGTGGGTGGATGCAGGGTGGTATATTCTAATGGTGGGCATACCACACAATTTTTCTGGCAGAGATTTATTTTCTTTTTTTCATTCAGCCCACAGGCTGCATACAAAAAAAAAAAAAAAGAACATTGCATATATACCCAACAAGGACCAGCGACGTAATGGTGCATCAGTGGACTTTGAATGGTTATACCAGGATGATGCCTACAGCTGCAGGCATCATCCTGGTAGAATTTTTTCAGCCAGCGATTGGCTTTCATGTAAAAGCAATCTTAGTGGCTAATTAGCTGCAGGGTTGCTTTTACAAGCAGTGGAAGATGACGGCCTTCTCGGGCAGTCCCGTGCCATTTGGGGAACCTCAGAATGCTGCCGGTGTTTCTGCCAGTTGATCATAGAGCTGATTGGAGACCAGAATGGTGTCAATAATTTCTATAGCCTAAGAAATCGGAAGCTATGAGCATTTCATCACTTCAGTTTCGCAGGATATAAACAGCGCCATTTGTAAATTGGGAAAGCATCTGATCACACTGCTCTTGGACCCCAGATTTCTCAAAAAAGAATATATGATAATGCCCATTAAAGTTATAGGGGATATTTGCATTCCCTGTGTATGCATTAAAAGTGATAAAAAAATGAAAGGGACAGTGTAAAAATAATTTAAAAAATCTAAATAATTAAAAAAAAAAATCACCCTCGCCCCCCCGGCCACGCACACCTGTGTGCGCGAGCGTTGACCCTGTGTTGGTATATAAACAGCGATTGCACCATGCATGTGAGGTATCGCCTTGAACGTCAGATAAAGGACAGTAATTCTAACAATAGACCACCTCTGTAAATCTAAAATGGTAGCCTGTAAAATGTTGCCTATGGATATTAAAAACGTATGCAGTTTGTCACCATTACACAGGGCATGTGCAGTTTTAAAGCATGCCATGTTTGGTATATATTTACTCAGCATAGCATTATCTTTTATATTTTACCAAATAATTGGCCAATATGTTTTGTTTTTGTGCATTAAAAGTTAAAAAAAAGTGTATTTAAAAAAAAAAATTGTGTTTGAAAAATCGCTGTGCGTGTACTATGTGACATAATAAATTGCTGAACCCACCATTTTATTCACTAGGGTGTTTGCTTTAAAAAAATATATAATGTTTGGGGGTTTAAATGAATTTGCTAGCAAAATAGCAAAATATACAGATTTTTTTCATGTGAACAAAAAGTGGCCGAAAAGGCTTGGTCTTCAGGTGGTTAGAAGAGTGAGTGATGTGTGGCATAAACTTCTAATGCTGGGCATAAAATGCCCCCACGCCCCAAGATGACCCCTTTTTGGAAAGTAGACATCCCAAGCTATTTGCTGAGAAGCATGTTGAATCAATAGAAGAATACATTTTTTTACCACAAGTTTTTGGATAATGACAAAAAAATTTTTTTTCTTTACACAAAATTGTCACTTAAATGATTTATTGCTCACACATGCCATGGGTATATGTGGAACTACTCCCCAAAATACATTCTTCTACTTCTCCCGAGTATGGGGGTACCACATGTGGGAGATGTTTTGGCAGTCTAGCCAAGTAAAGGACCCCAAAATCCTATAAGCACCTTCAAGCTTTTAAAGGGCTTTATTTCCTCATTACACTTCCTGACAACCTATCACAGTTTTGGAGGCCCTGAAATGCCAAGATAGCACCCCCCCCCCCCCCAATGACCACTTTTTGGAAAGTAGACACCCCAAGGAATTTGATAAGAAGCATGGTGAGTATTTTGCAGATCTCATTTGTTGCCACAAGTTTTTGGAAAATGAAGAAAAAAAACAAACATATTTTCTTTTCTTTTTTAAATTTCAAAACCTTGTGAGAAAAAAGATCTGCAAAATTTAAGTTCCTTGGGGTGTCTACTTTCCAAAAAGGGGTAATTTGGGGGGGAGGTTTTGTGCTATCCTGGCATTTCAGGGCCTTCGAAACTGTGATAGGTAGTGAGGAAGTGAAATGAGGAAGTTACGCTCCTTTAGGCTTTCAAAGTGGTCATTGGATTTCAGGCTCCTGTATGTGGCTAGGCTCCCAAAAAGTCTCACACATGTGGTATCCTCATACTCACTAGAAGTAGCAGAATGTATTTTGAGGTGTAATGCCACATATACCTATGGCTTGTGTGAGAAATATATCATTTAAATGACAACTTTGTGTGGGAAAAAAAAGTTGTGGAAAAAAATAAATCTTCCATGGACTCAACATGCCTCTCAGCAGATAGCTTAGGGTGTCTAATTTCCGAAAAGGGGTCATTTTAGGGTGTTTGTACTATCCTGGTATTTTAGCACCTCAAGAAATGTGATGGGCAGTCAGAAAGTAAAAGCTGTGCAAATTCCATTATCTATACCATAGTTTGTAGCTGCTATAACTTTCACACAAAGCAATAAATATACACTTATTTGGATTTTTTAACCAAAAACATGTAGCAGAATACATTTTGGCCTAAATTTATGATGAAATTTTAGTTTTTTTGGATATTTTTTATGACAGAAATGAGAAAATAGTTTTTTTTTAAAAATTTGTTTTTTCCTCAAAATGTTTTTTTTTTATAGCGTCAAAAATAAAAAGTGCACAGGTGATCAAATACCACCAAAAGAAAGCTCTATTTGTGTGAAAAAAAGGACTTAAATTTCATTTATGTACCGTATTGCATGACCGCGCAATTGTCTGTTAAACTAGTGCAGCTCTGTGTAGCAAAAAAATGGCATAAATTGCAATATCTATACCATAGTTTGTAGACGCTATAACTTTCACACAAAGCAATCAATATACACTTATTGGAATTTTTTTTTACCAAAAACATGTAGCACAAACCCTAAATTTATAACTAACTTTGAGTTTACTATATATTTTTTATAGCCAAAAGTAAAAAATATCAATTTTCTTCAAGCGAGAAAAATAAAAAGCGCACAGGTGATCAAATACCACCGAAAGAAAGCTCTATTTGTGTGAAAAAAGGACATGACCATGCAATTATCAGTTGAATTAGTACAGCACCGAGTATCAAAAAGAGGCCTGGTCATTAAGGGGGGTAAATCCTCTAGAGGGCAAGTGGTTAATTTAGCTTATAACAGACATTATGTGTTCTATAATAACTCTAATTCTCCAAAGTCTGTATCTTGATACTCAGCATAAGTCAGTTTAAAATTAATTATGTGATCATGCTCTGTAAACAGGTGTTCAAGTGTACTATGGAATTCTGTAGCTGAGAGGTTGGTGGGTTAATGGCTTCTCAGACTAAAATACCATAGTTGGAATGCAGTAAAGCGTTAAACAAGAGACACGAAAATATCTTTTATAAAGGGAATCATTTATAAGGGGTGTTAGAGAACTGGTTGAGGGTACAGAGGTGGGAGAAGACGAGGTCCAGGGTGTTCCCTCCGATGTGGGTGGAGGATTGCGTGTGCTGTGCGAGCACGAAGGAGGAGGTTAGGTGGAGGAATTGGGAAGTGGCCGGGTTGTTGTCGTTGATGGGGATATTGAAGTCCCCGAGGATGACGGTCGGTAGCTCAGAGGAGAGGAAGAAGGGGAGACAGGCGGCGAAGTTGTCCAGGAAGTGGGGTATGGACCCAGGAGGTCTGTAGATCACTGCGATCCTTAGGGGGGTGGGTGAGAAGAGTCAGATGCAGTGCGCCTCAAAGGAGGGGAAGGATAGAGAGGGTGGGTTAGGGAGGACTTGGAAGGTGCTCAGCAGTGAAAGGAGCAAGCCGACACCACCACCTCTGCGATCGCTCAGTCTTGGCGAATGGGTCCAGATGAGACCTCCATGGGTGAGTGCCGCAGGGGAAGTGGAGTCGGTGGCCTGTACCCAGGTTTCGGTGACGGCTAGGAGGTTTAGGGAGCGAGAGATGAAGAGGTCATGGATGGAGGTAAGCTTGTTGCTAACCGAATAGGCATTCAGGAGTGCAACCGAGAGAGGGGGATAGGTATGGGGAGGAGGGGTACATGTATGAGGTTGAGGGGGTCGCGTCAGCTGGCGTGAGCAGGGGGGGCTCTGGGGGGGTGAGGTGGTGAGGGGCCAGGGTTCGGGGAGATGTCCCCAGCTGATATGAGAAGGAGGAGGGTGAGGAAGGTGGCATGGGAACGAGAGGTGTAGGAGCGTGTGTGTCTGGAAGTGGTGGCAAGTGGGTCAGCAGGGAAGTGGAGTAGCAGGAGGAGGTGGTGGGTGCCGTAATGGGGAGAGGGGAGAAGCGCGGGGGCGATATAGAGCTGCTTAGTGGGGGTGGGCGGGTAGAGGGAGGCGGTTTTAGGGATGGAGGAGAGGAGGACGAGGAGGAGGAGCGCGGACGGCATGTTGGGGTGAGCGGGGTGCTGGAAAGGTCAGGGGGGTGAAGGGGTGCTGGTCAGGGATGGCAAAGCAGAGTGTCCGAAACGCATTTGAAGGGGTGCTGGTCAGGGATGGCAAAGCAGAGTGTCCGAAACGCCGTGGGAGGTGAGGGGGTGCAGGTCCGGGATGGCGAAGCAGAGCGTCTGTAGCACTGTGGAGGACACTATTGAGCTCTTCTGTGAGGGGAGAGGGAGAGTGGAGGGCAGCAGGGATAGCAGCTGGTTGGTAGTAGTCTGCGGGTGAAGTAGGTTGGTGTCCGTGGGTGCGGCGGCACGTCATCAGTGGGTGCGGTGGTTCGGTGAGCGGAGGGGTCGTAAGGCTCGACGTCAGGGGTGCGGTAGGCGCGGCGTCTGGTGATGCTGGCGGCTCGGAGACCGGAGAAGTTGAGGCCAGGTGTTGAGGGATCGGCGTCGGGAGGCGCTGAGGGTGCTGAAGGGCCCAGCGTTGGGAGGAGTGGAAGGGTCGTCGTCAGGAGGTGGTATGGATCGATGTCTGGAGGTGGAGTAGGCTAGGCGTTGGCAGCTGTAGTAGGCTCGGCGTCCGTGAACGAAGTGAGTCGGCGCAGGTGGATGTTGAGGGCCAGGCGCTGAGGACTCGGCGTCGGGAGGCGCTGATGGTGCTGAAGGGCCCGGCAGCAAAAGATGTTGAAGGGCCCGGCATTAGGCGGTGAAGAGGGGCCGTTGGCAGGAGGTGGTGAGGACCGATGTCTGGAGGTGGAGTGGGTTAGTCGCAGTCGGGCTCAGCGTCCGTGGGTGAGGTGAGCAGCGCAGGTGGATGTTGTGGGAGTATAAGGCAGATGGAGACCCTGGGAAACCTGTTAGGATTAACTGGCATCACAGGTGGATTTTGAAAAGTGATCTTAACAATTGTTCCAAAATAAAGTAATAAACATGTAAGACTTACCTGCTCTGCACAGTAATTTGCACAGAGCAGCCCAGATCCTTAATTTTGTTGTTCCCCTGCCAGCATTCCTTGGCCCCTCTCTCCCATCCAGTGCCCCCAGAACAAACACCTTGCTCTGGTGTGAGCCCAAGAAGACTCACTCATGAGCCACAGAGCCCAGAGAGCAAAGCTTTTCAAGCTCATCAGGGAATCAGGAAGGGGTTCAACTTCAAGTAAGCATTAGTGTGCCTGGGGGAGGGGGGACCTTGTGCCTTTCCAAACACAGTAATTGCTCCAAGAATGTTTACTTCAACTCCTAAAATGGTAAAAAATGAAAGATACTCTAGCTAGCCAGCACTGAGAAATGATTGTCATGATGAAATGTCAATGATTCTTTGCTCTCATTTTACAGGAGTGGTCCTGCTTGCTGTTCAAGCTGGGAGAAAGCCACCTTCATGTCCTCCACTCGCCTTCTGAAATGGTAAAGAATGAAAAAGACACTCTAGCTAGCCTGCACTGAGAAGTGATTGTCATGATGAAATGTCAATGAATCTTTGCTGTCATTTTACAGGAGTGGTCCTGCTTGCGGGTCAAGCTTGGAGAAAGCCACCTTCATGTCCTCCACTCGCCTTCATTTGTGGCCAGTGGATATTTTGTGGCACCAGCCAAGAACTGGCATCAAGGACCTGCATAAACACCCTGGTATACCAGAAGTGGTTTGGAAGAAGCACAGCAACTTGACCATCCCTTTCCTCTATGCTGCTTTTGGGGGTGCACAATTGCTTCTTGTTCCTGAATGAACTTGCACCGAATATAGGAGTCCCCATATTTTCCAGATATGTTTGAGCAATGTGCTGGCAAACAGCAGAGCCAGTTTTTGGTTTGCAAAAAATTGGGAGCTGGCAGTCATATCTTTCCATCAGGCCATGTATTTGCATTTTTTGTTTTGTTTTGTCGAATAAAGACTATTTTTTGGTTCCTTAAAACAGTGTGATATCCTCTTGATTCTATTTCTGAGACTTAAGATGACCAGATAATATGCAATCTGATGAAAAGTCTGTGCAATTTCCTCAACATGTAGCTAACGTCTGTAATAGGAGGACCTACCAGAACAATGCATTCATTTTGAGTGGGCCAGGCCCATACAGTACATAATGGAGGTTTGCTATGAAGGAACATTCACGTTTGGATACCTGAGCTCATGTGGTTTGGGTCCAAATATTTCTGGCCATTGCAACGTATTGACTAATGCAGCTCAACATAGATCAGGTATAAAGAAAGGTGTACCTTGTCCATAGAATAGCCACTGGGAGGTCCTATCTGGGCACACAAATCTGGCCTATGCATAATTGGGTACATTATGGAAAATGAGAATTCAGGATGCTTTATAATACTAAGGGGTTAGTTCATGCATGCTTCGGGGAAACATTACTAATATATGTTGTATTTTCAGTTGAAAATGTGTCCGATTCCTAGATGCATTGAGGTACATAGCAGAGGTTCAAGGTATTCCATAGAAGTTATTGTTCTTCCAAACTATACAGGTGGCACAGACACAAGCATACACCCATGGCCACATTTAGATATCACGGGGCCCCGTACAACATACCTGACAGGCCCCACACCGCCAGAGAAAATATCAAAATTATACTGATGTTAAAAATACACTAAAAATGTGATTTTAGAAATAAAGGTGTGTGTGTAAAGGAGGTCTTGGGGTTCATTCACATGGGTGCTGTGGCCCGTAGAGTGTGGATCAATGGTTTGTTTTTGTGGCTGTCGCCGCTTGGAGCAGTTTTCTTACAACCTATATTACACTATGGAAATGCTGCAGGTCCTAATTTGACAGGCATATAGGTGCAGGTGTACAGCCCTGAACTCAGACAATAAGCATTTAGGGCTACTTCCCCACCCCTATCAGATGAAAACCTGTGTTCATACAGCTGCTGTGTCCCCATAGCCACATGAACAACCCATTCATTTATGCTCTACAGGCCAAAGGACCTGTGTGAATGTGTGGCATCTTTGACTTTTTTTTTCGTTCCTCAGCCCATTAATTTCAATGGGCTGCCTAACGTGGGAACAAGCAAAAATACTCCAGGCATATTATTTTAAAAGTGCATTGCACCTAACCACACAGTAGTGTGGTAACATGCGTTTTGGTGGCTCTGAATGCATCTGTGTTTACTAGACGTGTGGAGGTGCAATTAAATTTGCATCATGGTACCTGCACACATTTGCAAAGGGCATTGCATTTCTTTGCTGTGCGGGAAAATGCATGCTCTTGCATGAATTTCTGCACCACAAATGGTGTAAACAAGTCCTAAGGGCCAGTTCACACTATGGAAATGCAGTCTAGATGTGTTCCAGATGCGTTTTTGGATGCGGTTTTTATGCATTCCAGTTAATTTTTCACCTCTCTTTTTCTTCAATTTAATTAAAGACATGCGCATTCCAGTGTGTTTTTGGTGCGTTTTACCACGTTCCAGTACAGTTCTGCAAGCACTGATGTGAACTATGACATTGACAACCATATAACCTTCTGTGTGTTTTGGATGCAGAAAAAAGCCAATGAAATGCATGTAGTGTGAACTGGCCCTAAAGGTTATCATAGGTAAGTGAATGGGACTGACCAGGAATTGTGAATTCAATCAGACTAGTGGTAAGATACAATCAGGAATCTTATAATAATGCTAGATCTCAGCTGTAAGTGATAGGAAGTGAGACACATTAACAAGATCAGTAAATAAATAGTTAATAAATAGATTTGCAGATGGAACAGGTGATGGGGGGGGGGTCAAGTTGTATAAGGAGAGAGGCTTGTATTAGTGAACAGAAAGGGATGAGCAGCCTAGGGAAGAGAAGAGAAGCAAAGTTGCAATCAAATATAAGCAGTAGGAAAATTTAAAGTTTCAAACTTGTCAGAGGAACAGGATGCAGGTAACATCCACAACACTGAGCCGCTGTGTGATAGAATGACAGGAGACTAAGAATGGAATTTATCAACTGGAGATGGGCTTGTCAGGTACCAGAGCCCCTCTTATCAGAGGCCCTGCATACACCAATCAGCTCTTGTGTTCTCTCTCCACTTTCTAGTCAGTAGCCAAAATCTTAATTGATTGATCAATATTCCTGGCACTGACAGAACTGTAGAAATTGACCTCCATAATAGTCTGTAATGTCAAGGAGCTTACAATCTAAGGCAGAAACACAGACATATACTAGGCCCAATTAACCTAACAGCATGTCTTTGAAGTGTTGGCAGAAACACACCCTGTGGTGGCTATTTTAGGCCTATAATAATTTTAATATTATTATGTACTTCTGTTCAGGGTCTCAATTTATGCAACATATTTACCATCTGTTGTATCACCTCAACACACCTCCATGTATGTTACTGAGACTGTGGGGGGGGGGGGGGGAGATTACACAAAAGACTCAATGGAGGTGAGGGGGAAGGCAACTGGAATTTCCTGTTTTTCTTTGACTAAACTGATGCCTTGCTCTGGAGCTCCACCCATTGGAAGATAAAGGTGTGATTTACGTGGGTGGGTGGTTCTTGGGATGGTCTTTTGGAAAGTGCATAAAACAGCTTTTACAAAGGAGAAACCTCCCTTTTGTGCAATGTGCCTTTCAGAGCACAGACCTCAGAACATCAGGATGGCTGTAATGTATCACCATTGCTCTGTCTTTTTCTTGTAACTATCTCTTTCTTGTAGTCTTTGTATTGGTAACATTCTGTATTATATTTTTGTTGTATTTGATTAATAGAAAGCTTCCTTGCTGTGTAAATAAATTAGATCTTTATTTTTTGCACAGTGGTTATCTTTTAATATTAACACTATTGGCTAAATTCAGGTATAGACAAAAGGTTATAATCACTTATTACATTTATAATCTGTATAGAACCAAGTAAATAAGTGTGGGTAGGAAAACCGCCAAAACAAATGGTGCCCCTTTAGTGAGGAAGTCTGAATGTTTAGGTAAATGTTACTTATTGTGTGGAATAGATAATTATTTACCGTATTTTCTGGTGTATAAGACGACTGGGCGTATAAGACGACCCCCTACTTTTCCTGCTAAAATGTAGTGTTTGGGCTATACTCGCCTTATAAGACTACCCCTCTAACAATGCACACCAGTGGGAGAAATAGTGCCCCATCATTGGTGTCAGTGGGAGGAATAGTGTCCCATCATTGGTATTAGTGGGAGGAATAGTGCCCCATCATTGGTATTAGTGGAAGGAATAGTGCCCCATCATTGGTATTAGTGGGAGGAATAGTGCCCCATCATTGGTATTAGTGGGAGGAATAGTGCCCCATCATTGGTATTAGTGGGAGGAATAGTGCCCCATCATTGGTATTAGTGGGAGGAATAGTGCCCCATCATTGGTATTAGTGGGAGGAATAGTGCCCCATCATTGGTATTAGTGGAAGGAATAGTGCCCCATCATTGGTATTAGTGGAAGGAATAGTGCCCCATCATTGGTATTAGTGGAAGGAATAGTGCCCCATCATTGGTATTAGTGGGAGGAATAGTGCCCCCATCATTGGTGTCAGTGGGAGGAATAGCGCCCCATCATTGGTGTCAGTGGGAGGAATAGCGCCCCATCATTGGTGTCAGTGGGAGGAATAGCGCCCCATCATTAGTATCAGTGGGGGGAATAGTGCCCCATCATTGGTGTCAGTGGGAGGAATAGTGCCCCATCATTGGTGTCAGTGGGAGGAATAGTGCCCCATCAGTATCAGTGGGTGGAATAGTGCCCCATCTTTGGTGTCAGTGGGGGGAATCGTGCCCCATCATTAGTATCAGTGGGGGGAATAGTGCCCCATCATTGGTGTCAGTGGGAGGAATAGTGTCCCAACATTGGTGTCAGTGGGAGGAATAGTGCCCCATCATTGGTGTCAGTGGGGGGGGGAATAGTGCCCCATCGTTGGTATCAGTGGGAGGAATAGTGCCCCATCGTTGGTGTCAGTGGGAGGAATAGTGCCCCATCATTAGTATCAGTGACACCAATGATGGGGCACTATTCCTCCCACTGACACCAATTACACTTGCTGACCTCTGTTCTAGTATGGTGCTGCTGCAGCCAGCATGTGTGGTTGCAGCAGCACCTCTACACGGCACACTTACCGGCCACTCCTTCACTTGATTTTCGCAAGGCCGCTCGGCTCCACCCCCTCGTCGGTGATTGGCCGCCTGTGTGCCTTTCCTGAGCTACAGTTCTGGCAGCCAATCACCGGTGAGGAGGCGGAGCCGAGCAGCCGCGCAAACATCCAGTGGCCGAACTGAAGGAGCAGCCGCACTTCCTGGACCGGATCGTCGTGGGACCGGAGCCAGGTAAGAAACAGCAGCCCCTGCCCACCCCTGTACTTAGTGTCCCTTCCATTGGAAGAGGGGGCGGCGGCGGCACTGCGCCGCCCCCCTAAAAAGTGTCAGTATGCCGTATACCGGCATATAAGACGACCCCCGACTTTTGAGAAGATTTTCAAGGGGTAAAAAGTCATCTTATACGCCGGAAAATACGGTACATCTTTCTTTGTTTTCATGCCTATCTTCCATTTCTGTCTAAAATACCTAGACTAGTAAGCTTTGTCGAATGTCATTTCTACCTTTTGTCTTTACTAATATTTTGATGACACTATCACAAGTGTAATAAAAGCACCACACCCTTAATACTTTAAAGCAGCAATTCCACCTCAAAGAAACCAAATAAATTTCTTAGTGCTATAACTGAAATAAAGGAATGCGCTAAAACCACAAACTATTCCTAATTTAGTGTAGAAACATTAGTGCAAAAGATATATATATCTATTCTCAATTAATATAAAAAAATATCAAAATTATGTGCAAAACTATTTTTTAGTGCATAAGTAATTTAAATAATTAAATTTGTGAATATAAAAAAAATGTCCAATTCTGAATTTCTTCAAATGTCCAAACAAATCATTTTCAAATTCAGGTGCTCTCAAAGAAATTGTGCCAAAATCCACCACCAAAATAAAGTTGGGTAACTCACCAGAGCTCCATGCTGATCAATCTCTAGATCAGCAAAAAACGCTTTTTGCTCTGGGAGCAGATGCAATGAATCAACTTCTCAGGTGTGATGATCAATAGCTACACAATCATCCATAAGGTAGGTATCCACCACTCAATATAATGGTTCCAGGAGCATTATATCACTCTCTCTTTTTATATCTCTCCACCGAGGTCATGTTTGGGAATGAAAGAGAAAATCATGGTGCAGCCAGTTTTTTTATAAAAGTATCCAACAATTTAATAAAGATTTACACTCACAAAAAGGGTGTCTTCACCGACACCAGTATAACAGCATAAAACAGCAAATGGTATAACAGTCTCCTGTTCCCCTCACACTCACTACAGTGCTCGTGACTCAATTTTCTCCATAGACGTCAACATCCAGCAAGCCAAGCCCTACTATTTTCGTCATGAATGACGTCTTCAAGGGGTGAGTGTGAGGGGAACAGGAGACTGTTATACCATTTGCTGTTTTATGCTGTTATACTGGTGTCGGTGAAGACACCCTTTTTGTGAGTGTAAATCTTTATTAAATTGTTGGATACTTTTATAAAAAAACTGGCTGCACCATGATTTTCTCTTTCATTCCCAAACATGACTTCGGTGGAGAGATATAAAAAGAGAGAGTGATATAATGCTCCTGGAACCATTATATTGAGTGGTGGATACCTACCTTATGGATGATTGTGTAGCTATTGATCATCACACCTGAGAAGTTGATTCATTGCATCTGCTCCCAGAGCAAAAAGCGTTTTTTGCTGATCTAGAGATTGATCAGCATGGAGCTCTGGTGAGTTACCCAACTTTATTTTGGTGGTGGATTTTGGCACAATTTCTTTGAGAGCACCTGAATTTGAAAATGATTTGTTTGGACATTTGAAGAAATTCAGAACTGGACATTTTTTTTATATTCACAAATTTAATTATTTAAATTACTTATGCACTAAAAAATAGTTTTGCAAATAATTTTGATATTTTTTTATATTAATTGAGAATAGATATATATATCTTTTGCACTATTGTTTCTACACTAAATTAGGAATAGTTTGTGGTTTTAGCGCATTCCTTTATTTAAGTAATATTTTGATGAGACTGATTATGAACAGTATAATTGAAATAAAATTGTACTGAGAGTGTATGAGGAAACATCATAACTGCTGGGTTGCGCCTATTGCAGCGGGGTTTGAGTATGAATGAAAGAGATCTGACTGAACTTAAGAGGCAGTGAAATAAACCGTAGGATCTGTGCCATTCTGCCTAAAGGTTTTCAGTTGACTCTCGAATGAGATTTTTGGTCAAAACGTTTCCCAATCTTTGCGATTGAAATGCACCTGTGGGCCTAAATCGCATGGAATGATCTTGTTGTATATGAATCTGTCCTCTTTGTAATTTACTAACAGTGGATTGTGAGCATGTATTTAGACCTGTGAACAACAGTTATATTGTAACTGCTGCAAACTATACTGCAAGTAGCTGTGCATCAATCAACTGCCTGATGCACTCCAAGCACTCATACATTTTTTAATTTTTCCAAGTTTGCTTTAATTTTTTTTGAGATAATAGAAGTAATCGTTCTACTCTAAGCAATCTTTTAGAATATTTCAGAAAGGTCCACGTGGGGGGATTGAACTATCAAGTTAGGGTGATCCTCAGGCTGCTTGAAGGACTATATTACAAGTAGTGAAAAGCAGCAACGGTGACAGGGGCGGTACCTGTCAACCCAATCATTGGCCAGAGATTAGCTACCTCTGGGGCAACCGCTTAAGGTTGGGGCAACCGCTTCAGGTTGAGAAATTATTCCAGGGTCCGGTATCCGTAAGGATGGGTAACAGCATCAACTCAAGGAGGGCGTCTAAGTGTGGCAAACCCTGCCAACTGACCCCAAGGGAAGAGATGAGAGGTAAATATGGACCCTGGGTGGTAGAATATATACATGATTGGGAGCGCTGGACTGGAATGAAGTATTCTAAAAGAGGTACTTTTAAACCTAAGACCTGGGAAGACCTCTGGTATGATCATCGTAAAAAGATGACACGCCCAAATGAAAGAGAGGCTTGGAGCATATGGCTGTTAGAGTCAATGAGTAGGGAGGCAGGGAATGTTTTTATTATGGAATCATTCCATGAGAACTCATTCCAAACAACACTTGAAAGTAAATGTATGAAGGAACAGTCACAAAAGTCTAAACCCCCAAACTGTGGCATTGATGAACAGGGGGACAATGAGCAACCGTCAGGACTGGGGCCTTATGCAGTTACCCAGTCCTTGCCAGTGGAATTCTCAAGCACTGATATGGACTGTTATCAGCAGTTGATGAAAACGGAGAGCCACAAGGTAAGGCCAAAAGACTGTGAGGAACAGAAGGAGGAAAACAGAGAAGTTAGTCAGAGAAAGGCCAGACTGGAGTTAGAAGAAGATACAAAATCAAAACCTAGCGGGAAAAGTTATAGTAAGCGTGCGGGAAAGACTCCACTGATCTTTGCTGCCTGTTGGATGGCTAAGGAATATGAGCATCTGAAGTTGCAAAACAAATCACTACAGGACGCTCTTGAAATATCCAAAAGCGACCTGAGTAGTTTAAGAATTTCTGTAACTAATTCTGATGCTAGCCACCAACAGCTAACAAGAGATAACAAAAGATTACAGGAGGAAATTGATCAGTTAGTAGAAAAATTGAAGAACGCAGAAAGTGAATTGAATCAATTTTCTGTTGACTGCCAGAAGCAGCTTGCTCATTTTCCCATTAGAGTAGATGATAAAAAGACTGATTTAAGTATTTGTGAATTCAGTGAAAAATCATCCTCCCCTAGTGTCTGTGTGAACATCTGTAAATCTCTGGATGGTAAGAGTGATTGTATAGCTACCCCTTCATCTTGTATGCAGCCAGGAAAAGTTGCTAATCAGGTGTCAGTCACTGAATATTCTCAGTCTAAAACAAAGCCTTTAGTTAATAGATGCCGGACCACCTTAGAAAAGATCAAATGTTATGCATGTGGATTATTTGGCCACATTGCACGATTTTGTCTATCCTCTTCTGCTGGAAAGGTAGTGAAACAAAATCCATACAGGACAATAAGGCGTGATGTGGAAGTTTATTCAGCACGCTTTGGTACGTGGCCGAGGTGTAATAAGTATGAACGGCCGAGATCATGGGTCCCATTCCAGCAGATGAAGGTAGAGAATGTATCTACACAGGCTGAGAATAAGCAACTGAAAAGGGAGGAATCATTAAAGGAATCTCAAACTTCCAAAATGGATTTTATGGAAGTAAAAAGAAAAAGTCCAGGTTATTGGAGAAGACATGCTGGTATTAGTGGTATCTAGAGTTTGTCTTTAAGATAACAAATTTTAAGAGTGTGTTTATGGATCTGTGTTGTCTTGTCTGAAGGTAAATGGAATGTTTGTCAGATTGTCTCAGCAGCTGACAGCCCACCAACAACTGACCCCCCCTTCCTGTATAGCCAGGTCTGTGAGTGCAAATTACTCTATTCATATGCAAATGTACTGAGCTGAGTTTATCCTAAAAGGGTGAATTGATATGTGTACTCACTATAATGTGTTTGTTTTTCTAGAAGGGCAAGTGTTAAAGAATTTCTTTGGTGAAGTACAACATTTTGTAAATGAATGGTAACACTAAAATGTTTGTTTTGAGCTGCTCATTTTTTTTTTTAACCATGGTAAACAATTTTTTTTGGATATTAATGGTATACTATAAGTTAAATCCACGTGGTAATAATTAGTTGACGTCAACAATTTTTTTTTGTAATAGAAAAAGTGCACTATTTAAACATCTGAGAAAATTTTTTTTGTAATATTCACTGTAAGCTGTGTTGGTGTTGTAAAGCCCTAACCATTGGTTGTTTATTTTTTAGGTGGAAATGTAATGTTTTATTTCTAAATTTTATTGGTGTTTTACCTCACAGGTTTTGTCATTGGCTTTCAGGGCTTTCCGAACAGAAGGCGATCATCTCGTTCCAAAATTATCTTTTTCCTGTACTGTCTGTTTTCAGGTGTCTATGTTTATAAGTTTCACCCCCCATTAGCTAGATGGTGCTTGTTTGAGTTTGTCAGTCAGGTTGTGTCTTACTGTTCAGGTCTAGGTGTGTGTTGTATGTTCTAATCTCTGATGTAACTATGTGATCGTTCATTAAAACTTTCAGACCCATATTGGTGATCCTCCGTGTGCTGGTGACAATCTCCCTCGCTGATTCTGTTCAGTTCCAGCAGACGGTCGCTGCAGCACCCACTTATACACACCACCATTTGTAACGCAGGAACATGTGTGTTTGGATTGCACACTTGTATGTCCTAAAATGACATGTATGGAGTTTTGGTATGAACGAGTTTCTTTGCTCCACTGATTGGCGACTAGGTAAAGCCAGTTTTCAGATGGAAATCTGATTAGGACAGCTCTATAGGGCTAAAAAGTGTTAATACATTTATTGTGTTTGTGTCTTGTGAAGATATTCCTAAGGATCAGTAGGTATGATGGTATATGTAGTGCCATGGCTTTAATTTGTAAGGTTTGGCTGATCCTTGCTGTCCCACAAAACTTGTGTTGTGGACTGGTTAACCTCCTGCTGTTAATTCAGTTAGCTACACCCCCACCCCGGCTATCTCTTTTCAAGCTTACCTAATTACCATAGGCTTGTCACCTTATTGTTCCTAGCAGCCTGCCTTTGTGTACCCAATTGTATTTTAAGCCTGTTTCCTGTCCAGTGTCACCCTGTACCTCTACCTGTCTTCTAGATAATTCTGTTTGTTTGCACGGCTGTTTTTATGTGTTTTTGTATATTTGTCCCTAGTATCTGTGTGTTTCTATGCACAGCTGTCAACTTGAATTTTACCCCCTACTGTTCAGTGATCCCAGCGCCTCGGCGCTGCAAGAGATTCTTATTTGTTTATTGGCCAATTGTTCCCAATAGCAGCAGATCCTTGAACACTGTGCCTCGGCTCTTCCCAGAGCCCTTCACTTTGTGATACATCCGGGTATGCTGTAGTCTCCTCAGATAGTACCCATAGGTGCCCTTCCTATCCTAGACTCCTAGTGTACCTCAACTAATATTACACTACGGATCTGGAGGTACTCAGGGACTGAACAAGGTGCATATACCGCAGTCAATTTGGGTACTATTCTGTCGGACTTTACTGTGTCATACCCCCGAGTCCATCATGTTTTGATGGTTTATGAGTCCGGACATCCTCAGATGATTGATACTGGTGGGTGCTGGAGAAAGGAGGGTGCTTGGGGCTTTACAGGAGACAGCAATACTGGCACAAAGAATAGCAGAGACACAGGGATATATCCCTATTACCTCAAGGAAAAGGCTTGGTCTCAAACCTGACACCCCCATACACCTACAGAAACTTCCTTTGGAATCTGAAGAAAAGTTAAAAAGTTTGGTTTTGGGCAACCGGTTTTAGATAGCGCCAACAGTTTGTGCAGAGCATCAATAGGAGGGCCCAGCTCAAGGGGCTTATAATCTAAAGGGAGGGGGTGGTACAAAAAGTAATAGCTGCGGGAGAATGGTCTGATGGAGCTGGCTGAGGTATAGTTTTTAGGTGGAGGCAGATGAGGTTTCCCTAAATAAATTAATTTTCTGGGATCACCTAGTGGTGAACAGGGTAGGAGTTGGCTGGACATACTGGGGAGGGGAGTTCCAGAGGTTCTGGAGCAGTCCTGATGATGAGCATGGGAGGAGGTAACAAGGGAGCTGGAGATCAGGATCTCTTAGGTGGAGTGGTCAATTTAGGTGTTACCTTTGAAACAAAGTTGATTAATCCAAGTAACACACACATTAGAGAGATGCTAAGGTATGCTGATGAGTTTCTTCAGGTACAGTCCTAAAGCCACAGCTTTCTTAAACATCTTACTCCACCCTCTTCACCTGATTTGCGTAACCCTGTTGCTCTTCCTGATGCAATTAATAATGTGCATCACTATCAGGAAAATGATCACCAAACTTATAAGAAGGTGTACCTCAATGAGGTATCTCCTATTGAGAAACGGAGGCCATCAACTCAGAAACTGCTCTCTGAAGAACCTGATCCAACTCCCACAAAAGAATTTTGCACATTCAAGAGAGGACCCTAAAACAACATAAATTTAAAGAAAAAGGAAATGCGTGATGTTCTTTGTTTCTTTTTCCCCTTTTTATTGTTTTGTTTTTTTGGTTTGGTTTGTTTTAGGGAAAAGCCTCTAAATTTGAACAATACAATGCAGTCAGGTTTATCTAAAGTCTAAAAGTTTTTCAATCACATTTTTTTTTTTTACGCTCTCCATTTTTGTGTACCAATATACTGTTGATTACTAGTATGGCGGAAGACTTGTCTATTGTTAAGTAACTGCTGCAATTTTTGCAATGTTTTTGCATTTTAACGCAGTTACCAACAGTTTTCCAAGGCGACTATATATATATATATATATATATATATATATATATATATATATATATATATTTATATACATATTTTTTTTTCTTTCACTTTTTCTCATTTTTAATTTTTTTGTATGAATACAGATTCATTGCTCTTCACCATAAAGTAAAAGTCGTAGTTGGAGGAGCATTAAATCTGTACCTTTTTTTTATTTTTATTACATTATGTTTATGCTTTTATTACTCTTTCCTTCTTTTTCCTTGTTTCATATAATATTTTAGATAAATGAATGCTGTGAATTATAAGGCTGTGGCATTCGTGCCCGACTCAGCTTCAAGAGTCCAATGGGGATCCACAGGCTTATAATTGCTTCCGGCAGACATCTCTCAATCTGTTTATAGTTTCCCCCCAAGCCCTGTGAGTGGGTGGGGAGAACCCAGGGACTGAGACCTAACAATAGCATGCAGCATCGGCCATCCCCACCTTCAGGGGCTCTGGTAAATACCGGCTGTTGCTCAGACTCTGCATCCTGTGGGGATCCCACTTTACTTGCCCACATTAAGACCCCTATGCTTAACAATCTTAAAGGCCAAATAGCTGCTTCACGCTTGATTTCCCCCCAATAACATTCTCCTTCTCTTTTTTCGTATCCATGTATGATTGTCTGGAGGCCTGCCCTACCACCACCTGAAGAAACAACAACCACCACGTCATCTCTTGAGACAAGGGTGCAAAAGCTAGACCTTCCTCAACTATCTTTCGCCATGCTGAATAGTGCCATTTCACGGTCTGATCCAATCTTTGCAAACATTGCACAGGTGTTCCCAAGATACGGGACTAAAGATACCAGGATCCCGCCATCGATGTTGGAGTTCTGACCTTCCAAGGCAGAGGGGAGAGGAAACATCACAGCACAGGCACTCATGGTGTGAATGTGAGGTCTCGGAGGCACCAGGACTTCTTTGTTTACTCAGGATAGATAAGGAGTTCCTTTGTGATCAAGAAGAGGAGGCCGCAGTGGTGGTGGGGGGGTTGGGCCTTCTGGGTGGTCATGGGTGGTACAAAATCATTGAGGGAGGGCATACGTTCTCGAATGAACTTCAGGGGGAGATGTGGTGGCTATTTTGGGCCTATAATAATTTTAATATTATTATGTACTTCTGTTCAGGGTCTCAATTTATGCAACATATTTACCATCTGTTGTATCACCTCAACACACCTCCATGTATGTTACTGTGACTATGGGGGGGGGGGGGGAGATTACACAAAAGACTCAATGGAGGTGAGGGGGAAGGCAACTGGAATTTCCTGTTTTTCTTTGACTAAACTGATGCCTTGCTCTGGAGCTCCACCCATTGGAAGATAAAGGTGTGATTTACTTGGGTGGGTGGTTCTTGGGATGGTCTTTTGGAAAGTGCATAAAACAGCTTTTACAAAGGAGAAACCTCCCTTTTGTGCCATGTGCCTTCCAGAGCACAGACCCCAGAACATCAGGATGGCTGTAATGTATCACCATTGCTCTGTCTTTTTCTTGTAACTATCTCTTTCTTGTAGTCTTTGTATTGGTAACATTCTGTATTATATTTTTGTTGTATTTGATTAATAGAAAGCTTCCTTGCTGTGTAAATAAATTAGATCTTTATTTTTTGCACAGTGGTTATCTTTTAATATTAACACTATTGGCTAAATTCAGGTATAGACAAAAGGTTATAATCACTTATTACATTTATAATCTGTATAGAACCAAGTAAATAAGTGTGGGTAGGAAAACCGCCAAAACAACCCGCACAGAGAAAACATGCAAACTCCAGACAGGTGCGGCCATGACTCAAGTGCTGCTTACCACTAAGCCACTGTAACAGACATAGTTTGAGCTGGAATGTAGAATAGTCACATGATTACAGAAAACGAAGATATATAATTATATTGGAAAACTAGAACTAGACATTCAAATTATTTGAGATATAAGTTTGGAAATGTTTGACATTTGAAAATAGACTGTATGACTTTGTAACATTCATTAGGAAATGCATTGGCCAATCATTTTTGGAGAAAAAAAAAAGAAAATTAATAGAGGCAACAATAATATCAGCAACAAAAATAATAAAATAAAAAATTATAATATAATTTAAATTAAAAAGCACACCTACAAGTATTCTCATCTGGCAGACAAATACATGTGAATGGGACAAAGCCTGCGCTTGTGCGCCACCTAGCGACCATATCTGGCATTGCTCTTAGAAATGTGTCTAAGCTGCTTTAGTATTTACGAACGGAATTGTGTCTATGAGATAGACGTCTTTTAATTGGCTTGCTAGACACTTTTCTGAGTACTGAATGGTCTTAATTGATCGAATTGAGTCTGGCTGAATGTTCAGCATCTGCTGTTAGACTCTGTTCTTAGTAAACCAGGGCCATAGTGTCTATGGCGGCACCTGTTTACACGCACAGGAGCCCCGGATCCAGCTAAACACACGATCCTGCACTATCTTTCCACCTTGACGTCACTGATGGGTAACATTATTAGGGTGTGCTGCCTGGTTCCGGGGCTTCCCTGACATGCTGGGAGCCTGGGCTCTTGCTGTTTCAGTTGGAGTCTACAGACTTCTGTTTATATTTGGGCTGCCTTTCCCCCTATGTTTGTTTCTGCGTACCCACCACTAGTCTATGCATCACCGTGTTTTTGTACCACCTGGGCTACTCTTGGCCCTTGGGTTTCTCCAGTATGCAGGTAACTCAGAGTAAACCATTTGGGCTTTAGCGGCCCCTTTTTGTTTCCATTTGGTTTTACATGCCATTTCTCCTCTTGCTCTCTTGTGTGACTTCCCTGTTCCTTTCTTCCTGCTCTCCTTCTCCTTCCTCTCCTCTCTGAACCACTTCATGTACACTCATGGGAGGACTTCCTGCTCCTTAGTGGACCTAGCCTTCCCCCCATGGGTTTCCTAAACCTCCTTACCCTGAATGTACAGGGTCTTAATGTCCCGCAGAAACATAATAAAACTTTTTGCTCATTTGCTTCACAAAAGGCGCATGTTGTATGCCTTCAGCAGACGCACTTTTCCACTACTTCCACCCCCAAATTTTTTGGCCCCCACTCTCCTTAAGTTTTCACTGCTTCTGCTAAATCTAAGTATAGAGGTGTCCTCATAGCCTTCCATCACACCACCCCTTTTACACTTCATACCGAGATCGGAGACCTGAAGGTTGCCATCTCCTCTTGTTGGGTTTGCTCCTCGACTCTGAAATCACCATTGTTACTTACTATGCTCCCAATCAGGGCCCACTGCCATTCCTATCCCACCTACTGACACTCACAGATTGCCATAAATGCAGCACATTGATTATTTGTGGCAACTCATACTGCACCCTATACCCCTTCTTAGACAAGTCACCACAACCGCTTCTTCCGTTGGCCCCCAAACTCTTCTTTCAACACCTCCTGCACCGTCACTCTTTAGTCGACACGTGAAGAGAACTTTATCCAGTGAAACATCGATATACTTTCTACTCTTATTTCCACAAATTGTTCACATCTTCAAGACTGTCGGCTCCTCCTCCCGGCTCGTCGCCTCTGACATCCTTCCAATACCTTGGTCTGACCATAGTGCAGTCATCACATCAATCGCATCCCTAGCACCTTTGACCACTGATCCTGCCACACTGCTGTCCAATCCATCTCACAGTTTGGCTATAGAGATTGCTCTTAAAGAATACTTGTCCCTTAACTCCACTCTGGACATTTCTCCTCTCCTTCTATGGAAGGCGCATAAACCCATTCAAGTGGTTTATATCAGTAAAGCATCTTTTCTAAATAAAGAGAAATGTCAGCTACACTTCCGTCTGGAAATGAAATACAAACAGTCCCACCAGGCCTTCCAGAACACTCTGACTTCCGGTACCCGAAAAGCTTTAGAGAAATCTCTTTTGGAATTGGATCTCTTTCTCAAGGATCAGGCGGAACTTTCCCTCTGTAGGTCTTGGCATAAATACTATACCAAAGCGAACAAACCAGACACATTCTTAGCCCTTTCACTTTGTAGACTTGACCGAACTACTAAACTGATCCAATAGCGCATCTCTCCAGGAAATTACACTAGCAACCCAGTGCGCATCTTACAAGTTTTCCGTAAGCACTTGTCTCAACTGTATTCTCCAATGGATCCCTTTGACCAACCCCACTCTGAAGCTCTCTTAGCCCACCTTACTTTCCCCAAATTATACAACCACCAATTGGAAGTTCTCAAACACCCAATTACTTCAACTGAAACCCTAAATGCTATCAAGGACCTGAAGCTCCGTAAATGCCCTGGTCCAGATGGCTTCTCTGCCACTTACTACAAGAAGTTTGCTCACCTTCTCTCCCCAGTTTTAACTAATGCCTTCAATGCCATCCTGTCTGGTCAGTCTTTCAGCCCTGACACAGTGTCGGCTAATATTTCTATGATCCCGAAGCCCAACTCAGATGATTCTGCATGGTCTAATTACAGACCCATTTCCCTCCTCAATATTGATATTAAACTCCTTGTAAAAATCCTCTCCACCTGTCTTAACCCGTTTATAGGCTCTCTTGTCCACAATGACCAGGTAGTTTTATACCCACTCACCAGGCGGGCGACAATGTTAGTCATGCGGTCCTCCTTTCCCATTTAGCCCGTTCTTGCAACATCCCCACTTGTTTCTTGTCCATAGACATTCTGAAAGCTTTCGACACGGTCTCGTGGTCCTATCTTGACTTTATCCTGCGTTGCTGAGCTTTGGATCTCATTTATTGGCATGGATTTCCTCTTTATATTGCGCACCATCAGCTAGAGTCAGATACCTGGGGCATAAATCAGCATCGTTTTCAATCCTACGTGGCACCTGTCAAGTTAGCCCGCTTTCTCCCTTGCTTTTCACCCTGGCCATAGAACCTTTGGCCCTCCTGATGAGATCCAATCCGGATATACGAGGACTTGAACTAGGAGGTTCCCACCACAAGCTTTACATCTTTGCGGATGACGTGCTCCTCTTTCTCACCTCTCCATTGACCTCCACTCCAACTCTTCTTCGGCTCCTCCAGGATTTTGGTAATATTTCTGGCCTTCACGTTAACCCCCAGAAATCGACTGCGCTCAATACCACTCTACCTCCCACGGACTTGGCACATCTGTAACAGGTCTTACCTTTTTCATAGTCCCAGCTCTCCGTTCCCTTTTTAGGCATTAAACTAACTCCTATCCCATTGGACCTTTATACAGCCAACTATTTACCAATGTTGGCCCACCTTACTGGTCTCATGACCAAATGGTCTTCCTTACCATTGGCCTGAATGGGCAAGATCACTGTTGTGAAAATGTAAATTCGTCCCAAAATATTTTATTTGTTTAGAGTGCTACCTATTCCCGTACCTACACACTTTCTCTGTATCCTACAATGTCAAGTGTACGCATATATCTGGGGCTCCACCCATCTTGTGTACCTCGCGCTACCATACACAAAGGTCACGGGTGGCCTAGGTCTCCCGGATTTTGCTAAGTATTACCAAGCGGTGCATCTTGCACAATTGCCCAAATATCATGCAACTGATGAAATCCCCCAATGGATCATTCTCAAATCGATTGATTGCGACCCCCTCTCAGTTGTCAATCGTCTATGGCAGCAATGGGCAAACTACGGCCCGCGGGCCGTATACGGCCCGGCGGACCTTTTAATCCGGCCCGCGGAGCTAGGCTCCCGCAAGGCCAGTGGTCGGCAAGCCGCGGCTCTTTACAAATTTAGATGCGGCTCTCCTGTGTGCCGGGCGCCCGCTCCCCTCCCTCCTCTCCCCTCCTCTCCTCTCGGATGGCCGCCCCCCCTCTCGGATGGCCGCCCCCCTCCCTCCTCTCGGACGTCAGGACTCTGCAGCTGTCAGGATGTAGGCGGGGCAGCCAGGATGTAGGCGGGGCAGCGTGACGAACTCCTCTCACAGTCCTCCCTGAAGACCAGAACGGCGCGGGAATACGAGAGGAACGCGCGGACCAAAGGTAAGTGAATTGACACAGGGGGGGGACTTACTATATGGGGGACTTACTATATGGGGGATGAATTACTATAGGGGGGACTTACTATATGGGGAATGAATTACTATATGGGGGACTTACTATATGGGGAATTAATTACTATATGGAGGACTTACTATATGGGGAATGAATTACTATATGGGGGACTTACTATATGGGGAATGAATTACTATATGGAGGACTTACTATATGGGGAATGAATTACTATATGGAGGACTTAC
The DNA here is from genome assembly GCF_062004578.1 of Staurois parvus. Taxonomy (NCBI): domain Eukaryota; kingdom Metazoa; phylum Chordata; class Amphibia; order Anura; family Ranidae; genus Staurois; species Staurois parvus. The sequence goes on along the minus strand of NW_028318992.1, from coordinate 584,928 downwards.
TATATGGGGGATGAATTACTATATGGGGGACTTACTATATGGGGAATTAATTACTATATGGAGGACTTACTATATGGGGAATGAATTACTATATGGGGGACTTACTATATGGGGAATGAATTACTATATGGAGGACTTACTATATGGGGAATGAATTACTATATGGGGGACTTACTATATGGGGAATGAATTACTATATGGAGGACTTACTATATGGGGAATGAATTACTATATGGAGGACTTACTATATGGGGGATGAATTACTATATGGGGGATGAATTAATATGGGGGATGAATTAATATGGGGGATGAATTACTATGTGGGGGATGAATTACTATGTGGGGGATGAATTACTATGGGGGATGAATTACTATATGGGGGATGAATTACTATGGGGGATGAATTACTATAGGGGGGATGAATTACTATGGGGGACGAATTACTATATGGGGGACGAATTACTATATGGGGGACGAATTACTATATGGGGGATGAATTACTATGGGGGATGAATTACTATATGGGGGATGAATTACTATATGGGGGATGAATTACTATATGGGGGATTAATTACTATGCTTACTATGGGGGAATATTACTATACTTACTATGGATGACACATACACATCATTCATCTACTCTTGGTCCGGCCCCCGGGTCCAATATATGAACCCATTGCGGCCCTCAAGTCAAAAAGTTTGCCCACCCCTGGTCTATGGCTTCGACCATCGGATAGCCATCCGCTCCGTAACCCTATAACATCCTATTATATAAAGGAATGCGCTAAATACCAAATCACATGAAAATGCAGATAATACATAAATAAAATAAAAAATATATTTATAAATGTCCGTAATTCATATATAAGTCCAAACACCAATATAAGTGATTAAAAAATCTCTTAACCACTTGCCTACCAGGCACTTATACCCCCTTCCTTACCAGGCCAATTTTCAGCTTTCAGCGCTGCCGCACTTTGACAATTGCGCGGTCATGCAACATTGTACCCATATGAAATTTTGATCATTTTTTTCTCACAAATAGAGCTTTCTTTTGGTGGTATTTAATCGCCACTGGGTGCTTTACTTTTTGCGCTATAAATAAAAAAAGTGCAAAAAATTTGAAAAAAAAAAAAGTTTATTTGTTTCTTTTATAAAATTTTTCAAACAGGTATTTTTTCTCCTTCACTGATGTGCGTTGATGAGGCAGCACTGATGGGCACTGATAGGCGGCACTGATGGGCACTGATAGGCAGCACTAAAGGGCACTGATAGGCAGTACTAATGAGGTGGCACGGATAGGCGGCACTGATAGACAGCACTAATTAGGGGTCACGGATAGGTGGCACTAATATGCAGCACTGATAGGCGGCACTGATAGGTGACACTGATGATGGGTACTGATAGACAGCACTGACTGGCATCACTGCTGGGCACTGACTGGCGGCACTGACTGGTGGCACTGACTGGCAGCACTGCTGGGCTGCACTGGTGGGTGGCACTGGTGGGCAGCACTGGTAGGTGGGCACAGGTGGGTGGCACTGGTGGGCACAGGTGGGTGGGCACAGGTGGGTGGCACTGCTGGGCACATGTAGGTGTCACTTCTGGGCACAGGTAGGTGGCACTGCAGAGTGGCACAGGTGGGTGCACTGCTGGGCATAGGTAGGTGCACTGCTGGGCATGGGTGGGCGGAGCTAGTGGGCGCACTGCTGGGCGGAACTTGCGGGTGGCACTGCTGGGCACCGATCATCAGTGCCCTGATGATCGGTGCCCATCCCCGCTCTGACAACTGCCGGTTCTCGGCAGTACTTTCCTCATGATCTGACAGCGTGAGGAAAGTGCAGCCGAGAACCGGCACTTGCATTTCCCTGTGATCAGCGTGTCATTGGACACCGCTGATCAAGTGGTAAAAGGCCGCTGTGATTGGCCTTTTACCACATCACGTGATCAGCTGTGTCCGTAGGACACAGCGATCACAGAGATCGCCGGGTGCGCCCCCCCTGGGGGCGCGCAGGAGAGCGCGTTCTGGGAGGACGTCATATGGCGTCCACCCAGAACTGGCCGGCCGCAGTGTAGCCGTCATTCGGCTATCTGCGGTCGGCAGCTGGTTAAACAAGAAAAAAAAACGTGTAGCAAAATCAACCACCGAATGAAATGGGTAAACTCACCAGAGTTATTTGCTGGTCAAATCATAAATCAGCAAAAATAGCAATTGCTCTGGAGCGATGATCTGTTGGAGTATCCAGGAGCAATAGACTGCAATCAGCCAAATCAGCACACATGGAGCAGCCTTAACTGCAAGTGGTCATCATGCCTTCATACTTTGGAAATGCTCAGGAAATCAAAGAAGAGTATCATGGTGCAGTATATTAAAACAAAGATAATCTTTATTGTAGCCTTAAATATGCACTCACAAGAAAGGTGTCCAACCAATATCAGCAATATCAGTCTCAAAAAGCTAAAGTAGAGACGAGCCTCGCTCACCGCGATCACAGCCGACAGTCTCGAGGAGCATCCTGATGTCCCATCCACTAAGCCCCGCCCTATGTGTTTCGTCATCCGACGTCTTCAAGGGGCGGCATGAATGACAGACGTCGAATACCAACATACGTATATACACACTAAATCTGCATTGCAGCAATGCTGCAACCAATCGATAAGCAGCATTCTGGTGACACAATACCGCTCGATCGCTGCAGATATATCCATTATTGAGACAAATAACATATTAAATAGCTGATAAAAAATATGAAATAAAAATGAAAATAATATTCACATAAAAAATAAAATAAAATATAATCAATATAAAATAATCTAAAAAAACTCAAAAAATAATAAAACATGTATAATCACTATATGACCCCCTATTATTTAAAGGGCCAGTATAATTAATAATGTCAAATAATATAAACAACCAATAAACATATAATATCTGCTGATGCATATTCCAAAAAAAATATATAAAAAAAATAATTAAATGATATTGTATCGGTCTGTAATAATCAACTAGGTGACCACATGCTGTTAAGTGGCCACCCTAAATAATAATATCAATTTGTATGGAAGACCAAAAAATCAATCTTAATCTTCCAATTGAAATAAATCATTATTGTATACAAACAGGATGGTCTACAAATTTACCATCAACAAAGGAAGAAAATTTGATCAAAAAATTCAATCAAAAAAATTTGATCAAAAATTGGTCAGAAAACAATTTAAATCAATGTCGATATTCAAACCATTCGGTTTTAAAGATTTTAATTTGTATATCTAAAACGTCTCCCTTCTGGAGGTTTCATTGATCATGTCAGTACCCCTCCAATGTCTTTTGATTTTATCTATTCCATAAAAGGTCAATAAACTGGGATCACTATTTTGTTTCAGTTTAAAATGCCTGGAGACACTATGCTTGTCCTAGCCCTTCTTTATATTATTTAGATGTTCTCCTATTTTTGTTCTTAATATTCTCCCTGTCCGTCCCACATACTGGAAGTGACATGGACACTCCAGAACATATACCACATGGGATGAATTACAAGAAATCAGTGTGTCGATCCTATATTTTTTATTCGTTGTCATTGAATAAAATTCTTTTCTTTTTATCTTTGAATCTCTTGTTACTGTTTTACAAGCCTTACATTTATTACAATGGAAGAATCCTTGTAAACCAGGAAAAAAATTAATTTCCTTAGGCGGGTCAATAACATTATGGGCTAATTTCGGCCGCTGCGATCTATTCTTCCTATAGATAAATTTTGGTCTAGAAGGAATACCGTATTTTTCGCCCCATAAGACGCACCTGACCATAACACACACCTAGGTTTTAGAGGGGAAAAACAAGAAAAAAAAATATTCTGAACCAATGGACTGCAGACACAGTACAGGAGATGACCAGAGACTGCAGACACAGCACAGGAGATGACCAGAGACTGCGGACATAGTACAGGAGATGACCAGAGACTGCAGACAGTGCAGGGAATGACCAGAGACTGCAGACACAGTACAGGAGATGACCAGAGACTGCGGACACAGTACAGGAGATGACCAGAGACTGCGGACACAGTACAGGAGATGACCAGAGACTGCGGACACAGTACAGGAGATGACCAGAGACTGCGGACATAGTACAGGAGATGACCAGAGACTGCGGACACAGTACAGGAGATGACCAGAGACTGCAGACAGTGCAGGGAATGACCAGAGACTGCGGACACAGTACAGGAGATGACCAGAGACTGCGAACACAGTGCAGGGGATGACTAGAGACTGCGGACACAGTGCAGGGGATGACCAGAGACTGCGGACACAGTGCAGGGGATGACCAGAGACTGCGGACACAGTGCAGGGGATGACCGGAGACTGCAGACAGTGCAGGGAATGACCAGAGACTGCAGACAGTGCAGGGAATGACCAGAGACTGCAGACAGTGCAGGGAATGACCAGAGACTGCAGACAGTGCAGGGAATGACCAGAGACCGCTGACCTTTGGGGAGGAAGGGGGAGTGGGTACCTGAATTTGACAGGTACCCGCTCCCACTTCCGCGGAGTTGTCCTTCCTTCCTTCTTCCCGGGCCGGCTTCTGTGACAGCCGGTGCCCACTGCGCATGCGCGAGAAGCGCTGCGCTTTGTGAATGGCCCGGCGCCTTCTGGGACCTGTCATGTGTCCCAGAAGACACCGGATCATTTACAAAGTGCAGCACATGCGGGAAGACTGTGCAGCGCTGGAGCGAGGAACAGGTAAGGCCCTGCAGGAGAGAACAGCTGAGCTGTTATTTTGTATGATAAGAGAGAGTTCCTATCCTTATTATTAATCAACTAGAAAAAAATCTACATATTCTCCAATGCGGGCAAAAATGGAATTAATCCCGCTAACAATAGGCCTTCCAGGTGGATTAAATTTATCTTTATGTAACTTTGGCAGATAATAGATAGTCGGAATTCTAGGATTTTTTATATACAAATATCTAGCCTCAATTTCAATTTTTATAATATCATATAAGAATTTATAATATACCATAATATCTTTTAAATCTTTGATCTTACATTCTAATTTTTTTAATTTCAATTGTCTTCTCTTGAAAATAAGCTCCAACAATAGGAAAAATATTATTATTAGAAGTGCAGATAAAGGAGGAAGTATCGTCATTTTAAATAAAAGTAATCGTGAAAAAGAAATGGAAAGACTGTTAAATATTAAAGACACCTATAAAATATTGGCATCCAATCCAACTAAAAAATTGAAACATCGTTTAAAACAATTAATTAAGAAAGGTAAGGATTTGGGATTCCTAAATGATAAAGAGGCTAGATATTTGTATATAAAAAAATCCTAGAATTCTGACTATTATCTGCCAAAGTTACATACAGATAAATTTAATTTAATTGTTAGCGGGATTAATTCCATTTTTGCCATCATTGGAGAATATGTAGATTTTTTTCTACAGACCATAGTGAAAACTAATCGATCTTTTTTAAGAGACAGTGGTGAACTTATTAACACTCTAAAAACAGTAGGTGACATTGGTGACTGTCTTTTAGTTACCATTGATGTAGAATCTTTATATACCAGTATTAACCAGAAGGATGGTATTAAAGCGGTGAAGTGGGTGTTAAAACATAAGTCAAAATTAAAAAAGGTTCAAAGACAATTTATTATAGAGATCTTGGAGTTCGCTATGTCGAATAATTTTTTTTGGTATAAGGATACTTTTTTCCAGCAGTGTAGAGGAGTTGCTATGGGAGCAAAGTATGTTCCCAGTGTGGCTAATTTGGTTTTAGACAAATGGGAAGAAGAATGTATATTTGACAAATGCCCAAAAATGAAATTGTATAGGAGTTATATTGATGATATTGTGATGATTTGGGATGGCTCAGAAAGAGATCTTGGCAGATTCACAGAATTTATTAATAACAACAATCATGGATTACGGTGTACAGTTACTAGTGACCCTAAAACAGTTAATTTCTTGGATTTGACATTGTTTAAATCTAATGGATATGTTTTGACTAAGACCTTTTTTAAGGATATAGATAAAAATAGCTACATCCCAAAATCAAGTGGACACCATCCTAGATGGCTGTTTTCTACCCCGAGAAGTCAATTTATGAGGATTAAAAGAAATTGTAGTATACAGAGTGATTTTATGGATCAGACTAATGTATTGATTAATAGATTCATAGAAAAGGGTTTTGATAGGCCTTTTTTGGAATCAGAAAGGGAGTTGATTAATAATAAGGATAGGAACTCTCTCTTATCATACAAAAAAGATAAGAAAAGTTTGGAACATACAGCTTTTATTACTGATTACAATACGCAATATAAAGATATTGAAGGTATTTTTACAAAATATTAGCCAATTTTGTTGAGAGATGAAACCTTTAAAAAAATTATTCCTTCTAGACCAAAATTTATCTATAGGAAGAATAGATCGCTGCGGCCGAAATTAGCCCATAATGTTATTGACCCGCCTAAGGAAATTAATTTTTTTCCTGGTTTACAGAGAATATATATTTTCCATTATATAACAATAGCTTGAATATGTTTTGGTAAATACCTGAAAAAAGCTAAAACTGTGCCTGTGTCCTAATATATATGGACCTAACAGTATATATGATTTACAGACATTTATAAATATATTTTTTATTTTATTTATGTATTTATCTGCATTTTCATGTGATTTGGTATTTAGCACATTCCTTTATATATTTTTTGCCACTTACCTTTTCTTTGGTTAGGTTTGCAGCTTTGTATATAATTTATTGGTGCTGTGTCTATATATTTTACTAAATCCTACTACAGTTGTGGCCAAAATTATTCAACCCCCAATGCTGTAAAGGGGTTTAGGGACTATAGTGTACATTTGGAATTGTATTCAGAATCAAATCCTACAAGGACGTTGTAACTACCCAAATGCAACTAAAATGACATCAATTGTTTATGTAATACAGTAGTAAATGGTTCTTATGTGGTTTCTTCATTGCCACAATTATTCAACCCCTTAAAGACTACCACTCTGAAGAACAGAGGTTCATACAGGTGCTTTCCATCAGGTATTGAAAACACCTGTGGATGTCACCGAGCAGCAATCAAGCATAATAAGCACCAATTAGGCAGCTTTAAAATGACTGTGATACTCAGCTCCTTCTAGACATTTACTGGTGTGGTTACAAACATGGTGAAGGCAAGAGAATGGTCCAGGAAGACAAGAGAAGAGGTGATTTCTCTTCACAGGAAGGGCAATGGCTATAAGAAGATTGCAAAGATGTTAAACATACCAAGAGACACCTTAGGAAGCATCATTCGCAAATTCAAGGCAAAGGGCACTGTTGAAACGCTACCTGGTCGTGGCAGAAAGAAGATGCTGACTTCGACTGCTGTGCGCTACCTGAAGCGTAGAGTGGAGAGAAGTCCCCGTGTGACTGCTGAGGAACTGAGAAAAGATTTGTCAGATGTGGGTACAGAAGTTTCAGCCCAGACAATAAGACGCACACTGCGTAATGAAGGCCTCCGTGCCAGAACTCCCAGGCGTACCCCCTTGCTGTCTCCAAAGAATAAGAAGAGTCGACTGCAGTATGCCAAAAGCCATGTGGACAAACCACAAAAGTTGTGGGATAGTGTTCTGTGGACTGATGAAACAAAATTAGAACTGTTTGGGCCCATGGATCAACGCTATGTTTGGAGGAGGAAGAACAAGGCCTATGATGAAAAGAACACCTTGCCTACTGTGAAGCATGGTGGAGGGTCAATCATGCTTTGGGGCTGTTTTGCTTCTGCAGGTACAGGGAAGCTTCAGCGTGTGCAAGGTACCATGAATTCTCTTCAGTACCAGGAGATATTGGATGGAAACGTGATGCAGTCCGTCACACACCTGAGGCTTGGGAGACGTTGGACCTTTCAACAGGACAATGATCCCAAGCATACCTCCAAGTCCACTAGAGCATGGTTGCAGAGGAAAGGCTGGAACATTTTGGAGTGGCCATCGCAGTCACCAGACTTAAATCCGATTGAGAACCTCTGGTGGGACTTAAAGAAAGCAGTTGCAGTGCGCAAGCCTAAGAATGTGACTGAACTGGAGGCCTTTGCCCATGAAGAATGGGCGAAGATACCCGTAGATCGCTGCAAGACACTTGTGTCAAGCTATGCTTCACGTTTAAAAGCTGTTATAACTGTAAAAGGATGCTGTACTAAGTACTAAGATTGAATGTCACTTGGGGGTTGAATAAAACTGATAATGCTGTGAGCACAGAAAAGACATTTGTGGTTATTTCATTATAACTGTTATGTTATATTTGTCTGACCTACAAGTGCCTCTTTAATGTAAATGTAAGCAAGATGACTGAATGATCAAAAGCAATGTCAAACTGGCCAAAACACTCAATTTCAGTGGGGGTTGAATAATTTTGGCCACAACTGTATATCTCACTCTGGGACTAAAATCCTGTTATTCCCTTCAGTCGCCGCATAACCCCCTACTCTCATATCTACGAAACCCGGTCTTCACCATGATCCTTCAAACACTGGTCCTCGGCGAATCTGCTTCACACTCACTATTTTATATCCAACTCAGGCTTCAAATCCTTCCCTTCTCTCCGCGAGTCACACTCTATACCGGCGGCAGAAATATTTAGGTACCATCAGTTACAGCATTTTTATGCTCCGATGACTGTCCATTCCCGCTCAGCTCGTCCAATGTCTTTCTTTGAGCGATCTTGTGATAGAGACCCACATAGACAGGGTCTTATTTCTGATTTCTATAATCTTCTCTTTACTTCTGAGACCTCACCCAACCCTACTTATGTCGTTAGGTGGGAGAAAGACCTGGGACTCCAGCTGAGCCCTACAGACAGGGACCACATTTGGTCTGCTACCAAATCCTCCTCACAGAATGTGTTGGCTTCGGAGACTAATTACAAGGTTTTGACTAGATGGTATCTGGTCCCGACGAGGATTGCTAAATATACCCCTAATTACTCTTCTGAATGCTTTCGGGGTTGTGCGATGGTAGGAACTTACTTCCATGTTTGGTGGTCCTGCCAGGTTGCCCAAACCTTTTGGCAAAGTTTTCCATATGTTATCCCAGCTCCTTGTAAAGTCAATACCGCCAGACCCAACTGTTGCACTCTTAAACTTGCGCCCCACCTCCATCTCCAAATCCCAATTTAAACTGCTTCTGCAAATCACTACCACAGCTAAACAGATTTTGGCCAAATCGTGGAAGTCACCATCACTATGCATGCTAGCAGTTCGAAACAAAGTTACACAAGGAAAGATTCAGGCCAAAGTTGAGGCCACTATTTTAGATTCGGTCCCTAAGTTTCTATTGATCTGGCTCCCATGGATGGAACGTTTCCTTCCACCAAACTTTGATGACTCATTGCTCCTTCCCTGAAGTCCTCTTATCCTGCATCAAGGTAGTCCTAAGAGCCGCGTTTTGCGTTGTCCTGGTTCCGAGATTTTCTATTCTCTTCTGGAAGTCACACGCCCTCTCTCTCTCCTTCAGTCTCACTTTTAGTCTCTTCTAATTCTCCACCCATTTCTTTTTTGCTTTTTATTCTTCCAGTTCACTTTTGCCCCCCTCCTCATTCCTCATACTGAACCCCCAAATGGTCATTGGGAACAATGCTCCATCTCAGTTGTACATTTAGATTCTATCTTCCCATGTACCACATTGTTCCTTTGTGTTTTTATATGGTTCCTCGTAACAAGATTTTCATGTAATAATCCTCTTTCCCTGTAGGGCAACATGTTTTTCTGTATTCACTTATGCCTGTATATGCTCATAGACTGTTCTACGTCTGTTTCTTTCCATGTTTCTGAAATCAATAAAAAGTTTTTACAAGGAAAAGTGTTGGTGCCTGCTAAGTTGCAGGAGAGTTTGGGTGGAAGATAGTGGGGAAGATGTGAGGCAGGAGGCTGTGAGGAGGCCCAGTTGGATGGAGCCTACCTGCAGGCCTGGAGTGGGAAAGGAGGAAAGCTCAGCTCTCACTGGCCCTCAGAGCAAGGACCACCTGTATAGCAGGGAAGGAGCGGCCCAGCTGACAGGCCTGGTAGCAGCCACAAACCCACCAGCAGTACAGGAGAGGATCTGAGTGAGTACACCTACACCCCCTGGGCAGATAGGGGAAGGATCACTCTGGTGGGAAACCAGATTAGCCATCTGCCAGTGACTGATCATCTACTAAAGTGACAGGAATTGGATCCTCTGTTCAGGGATACCTCCAGATTGCTGGGTGAAGAGAAGTTCATCTAGGGTCTGGGGTGGTACACTAAGGAAACGCTGGCTACATCTCCAACATAGACTGTGCTGCAGAGAAGGCTTGTAAATAGTTAGAAAAACAAGATGGCAGTTGACTAGTTGTAAATAGTTCCATGACATTATCCTCAGTTCATCAGTACCCTTGGGCATCCTGTACACCACTAACCCTATCCCAGTTCAAAATCCCCTAAATAAAACAACAAAACTAAAGCCCAATGACTGATTTCTGACTCTGGATGAAAGCTTTTGTGGAGATGTGTGATGCCTGGGTGTGCAGGACTATAGGGGGACTCAGATCTTCAAGCAACTCCTAAAAGGGTAGTGCTACATGTATGGTACTGACTTAGTCTGCGGACATATTTCTGGTGTGTCAGTATGGTACTGACTGTCTGCAGACATGTTTCTAATATGTCAGTATGGTACTGATTCTGTGTCTGCGGGCATTTTATGCTTTGTCTGTATTGACATTTTTCTGGTGTGTTAGTATGGTATTGATTTTTCTGTCTGTGTTGTGTCAGTATGGTACTGACCCTTTGTCTGTGGGACATGCTTCTGGTGTGTCAGTATGGTCCCACTCTTTGTCTGTGGGACATGTTTCTAGTGTATTAGTATGGCACCGACTCTTTGCGGGACAAGTTTCTGGTGCATCAGTATGGTACTGAAACTTTGTGGACAAGTTTTTTGATGTGTCAGTATGGGACTTATTGTTTCTCCACATGCATGTTTCTGTCAGTATGGTACTGTTTATGTCATCATGGAGGTTTCTGCTCAAATTACTCTGGTTGTTAATGTTATATGTATTCAGCTTCTGAAAGTGTGAACATGATTTGGATTTTCTAATATTTTAAATATTGGTAAACTAGTTTTGATGCTGTAAGCTCTTTGTGTGTATATTGGGAAATGAGGTACCAGGGAGAGGGTGGCAGCTAAGACTAGTTCGCTGCAAGGGGAGTATAAATCCAGCACTGATTGGAGTTTTTTAGATCCCTGATATCGCCAGAAAGAGTACACATCACTGTTTCAGTATCAGATGGGGGTTATCAGCCCATTGTCAAATATATGAATGGGCTCAAATTTAACATGACTGTCCCACTTTATAGTCTCAGGAGCTTAGCGTGGATCTTCACGAGAGATGAACTCAAATTGTATTCAGATTGAGATGTGTGGCATCTAAAGGCTAGCTATGAACCTATGAAGAAAGGTTTGCCAAAGAGTAAAATGAGGCAAGCCACATAAGCATAGCAACCTGGCCACTGTCAACAATGTGGGTAAGCATTGCCAGTCCAGATTGGGCAACACCATAAATTATGCTTTAAATTTCCCTAGATTTCTTATTTAAGCTATTTTTATGTGAACCCAATTATTGTTATGTGTTATTTTTATGTGAACCCAGTTATTGCATGAATATGCAATATAACACCACTCAAATTTGACAACATGAAGCAGTAAGGCCATGTGAGCAGTAATATTTTACGATTTACCATTAAAATGCCCACAAAGCCCATAACAGAATGATAGTAATGTTTTAAAGAATTTCTTTTTTATACAGTTCACTTTGTTAAATCTAAAGGTTTTTTTTATGTGTTTTTGTTTTTCTTTTTTCTTAAATACAGTAAGATACTCATTGAAAAATCTGTACAAATTGGACCAAAAAAACATAATGAATGTCTTGAAAAAAAAGGCTGTATGCAGTAAAGCCACAGATGCATCAGAATAGGAAGACTGTGTTGTTTCACTGCAAAATATGCAAGAGTCAGCTGTAGAAAAAGCATCTACATCTTATGATACAAGTAGTAGAGCAATTTTTGAAAAAATAGTTTTACCCACTCAAACTGTACTAGAACCTGTACACCCCATTGAAGTGTACAGTGTGCAGTCCGAAATTGCTCAGATCAGGATACGCCAATTGACAGGGGGAACAGTTTCACCTAGTGTCACTTAGCATGCAAATATCACCTGAACAGGAGACCATAGAAGAATAGCTGATGGGTTTTCAAGTATTGGAGTTTACTTTAGGTAAAAATACATCTTCTGAGGCAGAAAAAAAATACAAAAAAACATCTCTGTCCAAAACCAGTTTAAAATCATCCCAACAAAAAGTCTTGAAGATTCAATGCGTAATGGCTAACCAAATATGCATTTACAAAGAAAAGTTCTCTAGGCATGGATTATGCCTTTTGCACTTTTTGTTGCAAGGGTATTAACATTGCTCATGGTGGAGTAAATGACATCAAAGTCCATAGCAAGGCACAGATACAGAGAAAAGGGTACATTACAAGAACCATTTATGGCTAATAGAAAAATAACCTCATAGCACCAGAAGCACAGAAAAGTATTGCTGATGCCTTGATGGATAAGGAAGAAAGCTGGTTTTCAATTTCTACTGGCAGAATTAGTGACACAGAGGATAAACTCTTTCCAATTCTTGTCACCCATCTTCAAAAGAACTCAGTGAATATTATTACATCATTGCTCGATATGTTCCCCTGTAACAAGGCAACAGGAGAAAATATATTCAAAGCTCTCAATGGAGTGATTACCGTTAAAGGCCTTAATTGGTAAAATTGTGTAGTCTGTTGCAGTGACAATGCTAGTGTTATGATAGGAAGGCATAACAGTATACTCAGCAGAGTAAAATTCCAACAACCTTTAATGTTTGATGTGAGTTGTCCGTGTCATCTAGCACTTTTATTAAGTCAATAATCTGCCAAGGTTTTGTCAGTGAATGTGGAACACTTATTATCACTTTGAGAAAACTTGTGGCAGAAAACAGGAGTTTCGAGACTTTATGGTCTTCTGTGGTACTGACGTCAGGAAAGTGCTAGACAAGCTCTAAGAGCACTAAACAATAAATGCAGCGCTATGATTCTATATAATATGCTGAGCAAAACTTATAATGTAAATTCCGTATATACGCTGTGGAGCGCTCAGATATATGAAGGTGTATAAAACGTCTAGTGAAATGACGTTTAAAGTGCAAAAGTGACATAAAAATAAAACACCAACAATCTATAAAATATCAATAAAAGTCCAAAGATGAAACATCAGGTGAATCTTGAGACTCCAGTGATTATGAATGAGTATATATTGCACTAACCAGATAGCACAAAATAATGTGCATTTGAGTAATAAGACCACTCCTGGTCATCTGGATCTGATGACTGAGCTCAGTCTGTGACGTCACACCGCACAGGCCACGTGGGAGGCCGACGGCCATCTTTGAAACTGATATACAGATGTGAGTGCATTTTATTTTGGATGTGGATTTACCTAATAAAAATAAATTACTACACTATCAAAGCTTTCTGCTGGGGCTTGTTTTAATGCGAGCCCCCCCCTTTCAAGGTGGATTCCTTTGTGCTCCATACCTGTTAATAGGAGAGGTCCCCCTGCTGGATGGATGTGTATCTTTGATACCTGGAGGGTGATCCCCCTGCTGGATGGATGAGTATTCCTGATACCTGGAGAGTGATGACATGCTGATTACCTGTCTTGCGGTGGTTTGCCAGATGATCCCGTGATCCTCACCTTTCCAGATCCAGATGACCAGGAGTGGTCTGATTACTCAAATGCGCATTATTTTGTGCTATCTGGTTAGTGCAATATATACTCATTCATAATCACTGGAGTCACGGAATTCATCTGATGTTTCATCTTTGGACTTTTATTGATATTTTATAGATTGTTTATTGCTGTTTTTTTTATGTCACTTTTGCACTTTAAACGTCATTTCACTAGACGTTTTATACACCTTCATATATCAGAGCGTTCCACAGCGCATATACGGAATTTACATTATAAGTTTTGCTCAGCATATTATATAGAATCATAGCGCTGCATTTATTGTTTAGTTTTGTACATAAGGTTCAGAGGTATACCTTTATGTCAGCTGCTCATAACTTTGACTACCTAGCGCTCGTATACCCTTTTATATTTAAAGCTCTAAGAGCACATGAGGATGACCTAAGCAAGATCACCATTAGCACACTTTTGTTTCTGATGTGAGAACATTCTACTGTGCTGCTTTTAAACATATGCATCAGAAATACCCTCTGGACAACAAAGTTTTAAAATTAGCCAGATATCTTTATCCAAAAAACAGATCAGTTGTTGGATATCCAGAAGCAGCTGATATGTTAGAGAAAATTCCTAGCATTTTCTTTTGAAGCAATCGATCAATTGCAATCGGAATATGGATTGTACCAAATAGCTCAAAACTTGGAAATATAATTAGGGGAAGACCCCGCTGCGGACAGAATTGATATCTGGCAGAATATTCTACATTGACTTGGATTTCATCAGGATCTAAAAAATACCCCTTCTCTGCAGGCTCTCAAAATACATTCTGCTTATTCCACATAGCAATGCCTACTGTGAACTCATATTCAATATGGTGCGAAAAGTACAAATTGAATTACGAAATCAGTTTGTAAAAGACACAAAAGAGGCTTGTTCATTCACCAGTGTGTACTCAGAATTTACTGGAATTCTAAACACATTGGTTGCAATTTTGTCTGCTAAAAGTATATTGTTTGCAAAAGTTTCTTGTCATGAATGGAAACCAAGTGATGAGCTTGTAAAGAAGGCAAAAACTATCACATATGCTAAAATTTAAAGCAGAGAGGGAGAAAGTTTGTCAGGAGACCAGAAAATTTCTGGTATTTTTGATTTGGACTTGTCAGTGGTATACTTTTTCTTGCCTCATTTTGCAACATCTGGTGCACAGGTGGTGGTTATTTACCTGTTCCAACTGCTGATTTCAAACATTTTGTAAAAATGATACAACCCCAATTCTAAAAAAGTATTGGACGCTGTGTGAAATATACATAAAACAGAATGCAATGATTTGCAAATCTCATAAACCCATATATTATTGGCAATACAAAAGAGAAACCATAGGTTTGAACTGAGAAAATATGCAATTTTAAGATAAAGGTCATTTTTACATTGATGGCAGCAACACATCTAAAAAAAAAGCACTCTGTAAATGTCTGGCAACTGAGGGCACCAGTTGTTGTAGTTTTGGGAGAGAAAAGTTGTCCCATACATGTCTGATAAAGGATTACAAACTGATCAACAGTTCTGGGTCGTCTTTGTCATTTGTTTTTCAGTATGCGCTAAATATTTTCAGTTGGTGAAAGGTCTGAACTGCAGGCAGTCCAATTAAGACCATGGACTATTCTACGACAAAGCCATGCTGTTGTCAGTTGTCATAGATGCAGCCAGAAGAGGAAAGATTCAGCCTGCCAATCCAACCACTGTGTGTGAAGTCTCCCTCCTGCCTCCCAGTGAGCACTCTGATGTAAGGGGGACTCTGTGGATTCTTCCCTTCCTTTCTTCTCTTCCTTTTTTCTCTTCACTTCCTCTCTTCTCTTCCTGTCATCTCTTCTCTTCCTTTCTTCCCTCCTTCCTTTCTGTTTAGACCCCATATCTCAACTGTGTCCCCCAAGAGGGCTTCTAAAAAACTTGCAAAAAAAATATGTTTGAGAAGGTTAAAAATGATTATAATAAAAAAAAAAAGTACTGACACCAGTGGCAGAACTATCAGGGTCACAAAGAACGCACTTGTGACCGGCCCTGGCGTTCCACCACTGGGCTCAGAGGGAAGGGCCCCAGCCTGGGGTCGAGAGGCCCTTCATGGTTTCTTGCACCAGGGCCCGGAAGCTTCTAGTTACACTGTGCTGCTTATAATCACTTTGAGAAAGCTTGTGGCAGAAACAGATTTAACAGATTTATAAAATATTGATGATTGAGATTTATTTTAGTGGGAACACTGAGCATTGTAGTAATTATTAGAGTGGGATACATCAAGTACACTAACTTAGACTCCCATTCATCATGATAATGGTGGTGCTATACATACATAAAGTGTATTTTTATTGTTATATGTATCATACAGTAGATGTTTATTATTTTGTAATTTTATGGCCGCACTAAACTGCATATTGGGATTAATGGATTACTGGCTGCCATGCTCAACACTCTCATTCGGTTTCAGTATATTTTTACACATATACAGTGGATATAAAAAGTCTACACAACCCTGTTAAAATGTCAGGTTTCTATGATGTAAAAAAATGAGACAAAGTTAAATCATTTCAGAACTTTTTCCACCTTTAATGTAACCTATAAACTGTATTGTTAATTGGTAACATTATTTATGGATTTATTTAGCTACAACAGCACAGTCTCTGTCTAAAGTGCAGCAATGCAACAGCTCTTGGAGAGATTACAGTGATAAGCACCAATTACACTACTAGCATATTTTGCATACAGTATTCTAGAAACATCTGTTTTTTTGCTATACAGCGCTGCGCTAGTTTAACGGACAATTGCGCGGTCATGCAATACGGTACATAAATGAAATTTACATCCTTTTTTTTCCCACAAATTGAGCTTTCTTTTGGTGGTATTTGATTGCCTGTGTGGTTTTTATTTTTTGCTCTATAAAAAAAAAGGCTGACAATTTTGAGGAAAAAAAACAATATTTTGGACTTTTTGCTATAAAACACGTCCAGTAAAAAAAAATTTAAAAATCAAATTTAGTCATAAATTTCTGCCAAAATGCATTCTGCGACATGTCTTTGCTAAAAAAAAAAAAAAAACCAATACGTGTAAATTAATTGGTTTACGTGAAAGTTATAGCGTTTACAAATGGCGGGAAAGATACTGGGATTTTTAGTTTCTTTTTTATACTAATAATGGCGGCGATCAGTGACTTATGGCGGGACTGCGGCAGACATTGACATTAGGGGGTACTGACTTGGGGTCACTGACATCCCCAGTGACACCAATACAGTGATCAGTGCAAAGAAAAAAAAACACTGACACTGTACTAATGGCACTGGGGAGGAAGGGGTTAACTTTATTTTTCAGGGAAGGGTTATCTGTGTGAGGGGGGGTGTTTTACTAGGGGGCGGGGGTGTGTGCTGGATGGGGACATGCTGATCGGGAGAGAGAAACTCTTAGGTCCCGATCAGCTTGTCCTCGAGCTGTCAGGGAAGTGACAGAAAGCACAGCTACTGCAGCTGTGCTCTCTGTCACTGATTGCCGCCGATCGCCGGGAGATAGCCGGTAAGGACCGGCTGTGACCTGGCGACTGACATCCGCGGCTGTGATCGGCAGGACAGGCGCCTCGCGCGCGCCCCCTACCTGTTTACAAAACACACGTTTTAAAACGTGGTTTTGCCTGCCCGTGCCGCCCTGCCAACGTATTTATACAGTGGCTGGGCGGCATGTGGTTAGACATATATTATTTTCCATATATATATGTGTTGTATACATTTTCTCCTATTACGAGTTGGAATGGTCACATATCTGGCTAGTACCCACTTTCACTTATTTTACACAAATTAAAAGTGTTCTTTTCACTTAAAGGGGCAGCCTAGATTTTTTTTTTTGATGTTTTAGGTGTTTGTTGTTTCTTTTCAGCTTGGAGATTGTGCTTTTTCACTTTTAATTTGTGCCTTTTGTTCTTTTGTCCATACATTTCTGGTCACGCCTGTTTCACAGGATACCTGTACTAAGTATCCTTGACATGGACATAGCACAATTCTTTGAAATTTAATGACCTTTGAATCTCCTTTTTATATTTCCTCATTGTGACGTATTAGTAATGCTCTAGTACAGGGGTAGGCAACCTGCGGCTCTCCAGCTGTTGCAGGACTACAAGTTCCATCACGCCTCTGCAAGTCATAGCTGTAACTGTCAGTTTTGTAATGTTGCAATGCCTCATGGGAAATGTAGTTCCACAACAGCTAGAGAGCCGCAGGTTGCCTACCCCTGCTCTAGTAGTACACCAACATATTGCAAGCCAAAAGGGCATTGCAACATGTCGACTGCATTTTTGAAACTGCAAGACACAAAGAAACTGATGTATTTTTTTAAGCGTTTGTTTTGACTAAAAAGATGTTCATTTATGTCCTGTAGAGGAACTTAATGTTCTATGGGATGACTACCACCTCCCACCAGACATGTTAAGGGTGACCATCATGATCATTCTTAAAAAGGGCAAAAGATAAGACCCACTGTACAAATTTCCACCCTATTTTATTACTCGATATTGATGTAAAGCTTTTCACTAAAATTCTAGCTAACAGGGTTCAACCTTATATCTAAAGATTGATCCACCCCGACCAGGTGGCCTTTATATCCCTCATAAAAGCCAAAGACAACACCACTATAGCCCTGAATGTAATCCACTTAGCACATGCCCGAATACCTCACATGCTCCTGCTGTCTACAGATGGCAAAAATGCATTTCACTGGGTGAACTGGTTGTTCATGAAAATGGTCTATCAGCATCTGGGATTTAGAGATCACTTCAGGAAATGGATTTATATGATCCTCCCGCGCCCAGAATATCAACCTCTAAATATAGCCGCTAACACCCTACCACATACCACAATGGACAATATTGAAATATCGTAACTTGGAGTCAATCCCCCTCACTGGTGGAAAAAGGCACCACAAGCAGTCTCCGCAGAGATATCCGGGAAAGAGCCAATCCTCATACAGCCAGAGAAAGAAAGGAAGATGCTCCCATAGTGTAATAACGTTTTATTATTAAATACTAAGGTAAAACAAGTCCCACTCACATGTAACTGGCTTTACATAGGCTCTGTGTGTAACCACATGCTGTTGGTGTACTTTACATTGATGTCTATTGGAGTCCCAAGATGGCATTCATGCCAGAAATTACGTCAGCACGACAGGAAATTACTTCACCACGTCCCACGCGTTACATCACGCTGACGCGTGACTTCATCAGGGTACCCTGATGATGATCGTATTACCTTAGTATTTAATAATAAAATGTTATTACACTATGCGAGCATCTTCCTTTCTTTCTCTGGCTGTATGAGGATTGGCTATTTCCCGGATATCTCTGCGGAAACTGCTTGCGGTGCCTTTTTCCACCAGTGAGGGGGATTGACTCTGCGTTGGACCTTGTGCCTGTGGAAAGGGGTCCAGGTTCCAGAACGGTGCGTTACTATTTGAAAAAGCGCTTTGACCCTGTGGGGTCTGTAGCAATCGTGCCCACAGAGAAGGACGCAGTCCTCCATTTTGTTAAGAATTTTCCATGTTGTACCCTCACTACTAGAGATGAGCGAATCGAACATGATGAAGTGGAATTCGTTCCGAAGATTTGAAAAAATTCTATTCGCGACGAATCCGAAGATTAGCAAACTTCGGATGCACGAATCGAATTTTCCCAAAAATGGCGGCGACATGTGTGGCGACAGGAGAAAATGGACAGAGAAGATGGGGCGGGGATCTCTGGGAAGGCGCGCAGACAAGGCGCGCTGACCCATAATGCATTCATGAGTCATGAATCATGACATGTGATCGCATTAGCCAATCAGCAGCCAGCCAGCCAGCACTGTGTAATGGTGGAGCTATAAATCGCGGCCATCTTAGAATTCTCCATTAGCCTCCGGTCATTCAAGAGAGACAGACCTCTGTGTATTGAGGGACAGAGTTAGGGCCACAGAGACTTTAGGGCCACAGAATCGTTACTCAGGGCCACAGAATCGTTACTCAGGGACACAGAATCGTTACTCAGGGACACAGAATCGTTACTCAGGGACACAGAATCGTTACTCAAGGACACAGAATCGTTACTTAGGGCCACAGCTATCAAAGAATCGAAAATTTAAAGTGACATACACCATTTTTTTTTTTGGTGGCTGTCGTGCACAGTTGGTGCTGCAGTTTGTCGATTGTGCAAAATAAACTGACTTTCTGCTTCACAACCACTATTGTACGTTCAAAGACTTAAATCCATTTACACGCCGGCTGGCGGTAATATTTTTTGGGTGATTAGTGCATTCCAGTGACAGAAACGTACAGTTTCCAGCCAACGGCAAGCTGCAATTGACTGATTGTGTACAATAAACTGACTTTCTGCTTCACAACCACTATTGTACGTTCAAAGAGTTAAATCCATTTACACGCCGGCTGGCGGTAATATTTTTTGGGTGATTAGTGCATTCCAGTGACAGAAACGTACAGTTTCCAGCCAACGGCAAGCTGCAATTGACCGATTGTGTACAATAAACTGACTTTCTGCTTCACAACCACTATTGTACGTTCAAAGAGTTAGATCCATTTACACGCCGGGTGGCGGTAATATTTTTAGGGTGATTAGTGCATTCCAGTGACATAAACGTACAGTTTCCAGCCAACGGCAAGCTGCAATTGACCGATTGTGTACAATAAACTGACTTTCTGCTTCACAACCACTATTGTACGTTCAAAGAGTTAGATCCATTTACACTCCGGGTGGCGGTAATATTTTTTGGGTGATTAGTGCATTCCAGTGACATAAACGTACAGTTTCCAGCCAACGGCAAGCTGCAATTGACCGATTGTGCTAAATAAACTGACTTTCTGCTTCACAACCACTATTGTACGTTCAAAGAGTTAGATCCATTTACACGCCGGCTGGCAGTAATATTTTTTGGGTGATTAGTGCATTCCAGTGACAGAAACGTATAGTTTCCAGCCAACGGCAAGCTGCAATTGACCGATTGTGCTAAATAAACTGACTTTCTGCTTCACAACCACTATTGTACGTTCAAAGAGTTAGATCCATTTACACGCCGGCTGGCGGTAATATTTTTTGGGTGATTAGTGCATTCCAGTGACAGAAACGTACAGTTTCCAGCCAACGGCAAGCTGCAATTGACCGATTGTGTACAATAAACTGACTTTCTGCTTCACAACCACTATTGTACGTTCAAAGAGTTAGATCCATTTACACGCCGGCTGGCGGTAATATTTTTTGGGTGATTAGTGCATTCCAGTGACATAAACGTACAGTTTCCAGCCAACGGCAAGCTGCAATTGACCGATTGTGCTAAATAAACTGACTTTCTGCTTCACAACCACTATTGTACGTTCAAAGAGTTAAATCCGGTTTTATTTTTGGGGTGCTTATTGAATTAAAGAGTATGTCAGACAACACGCAGAGGAGTGGCAGAGGAGGCAATGTTTCAGGAGCGAGCAGACGTGGCAGCAGAGGAAGGGGTCGAGGCAGCACTAGTCGCAGCCAGAGGCCAGTGCTCCCGGTGTCATCCAGCGGTCGTGTCTCCACCGACAACCCTGCCGTCATCGATTGGTTGACTCGGTCATCTTCCTCTTCCCAGGTCACCTCTGACACCTACAGCCAACGGTCGGTGGGTACGTCAGACACAACCATTAGTTGGCATGGCCCGGGAGCAAGCCCACTGAAATCACGTGTCCTCGACCTGCCCCTGTCCTTTGGTGTTCCCTCACCAAGCGAAGTATCGCATGCTGTGGGCTCAGCCCCACTGTACAGTGAGGAAGAGCTAAAAGAGGGCGGTCAGGAACGGGGGGAGACATCCGCCTCTTCAGCAGCCAGGCGAAGAAGTACTGGCGAGGAGAGTGGCTCGGTAGCCGGTCTAGAGACAGGTCTGTCTCCTGACCCACACGCAGCCGAGGGGGCTAGTAGTGACGCGGAGACCCTAATTGATGATGATGAGGCTGATCGCACTTGGCAGCCTCGTCGTCATCAGGCTATTGCTTCCGCATCATCAGGAGAAGAGGGTGCCAGCTTGCAGCGAGCAAAACAGTCGGTGGGTTGCCCAGGAGGCAGCAGGGTCGCAGCAGTGTCAGTGGAGCCAAACGGCCACGGAGTAGAGCACCAGCTCCACTGCAGCCTACCACCACGGCCAGTAGTGGTGCCGGTGTGCACGGAGGAAGTAGCAGTCAGCCAGTGAGGAGTAGCGGGGGCAAAGTTTCCTACTCGGCGGTGTGGCAATTTTTCGTCAAGCCGCCCGAGGAAGTAAACGTAGCCGTATGTCGACTATGTGGCCAGAAAGTCAAGCGTGGCCAGGGGGCCCATGTTGGGACTACAGCGTTGCGTCAGCATATGCAGCGTCGCCATTCGGTGGCCTGGGAAAACCGTGATAAAGATACGGCGGTTCTGCCTGCCCCAGCCCCCGCTCCATCACCCGCTCCGTTACTTGCTCGTCACCCGACGTCAATCGCCCTCTATCAGCCAGTCAAGGCTCCAACACCTCTGCTGAGGGGAGTTGTCACTCATTGGCATCTTCTGCTCGTTCAGATGCTCCTTCTCCTGCTACTCCTCTTCACGGAATCCGTCAGCAGTCTTTCTTGGAATCCATTTCCAAGAGACAACAGTTTGCGAGCACGCACCCAACGGTGCAGAAGCTGAACGTCCTCTTGTCCAAGTTGCTGGTGCTGCAGTCCCTCCCTTTCCAAGTGGTGGACTCAGCACCTTTTCGAGAAATGATGGCTTGTGCCGAGCAGCGGTGGAGAGTGCCAAGCCGGCATTTCTTCGCCAAAAAGGCAGTGCCAGCCCTGCAGTCACATGTAGAAGAGATGGTGGGCCAGTCTTTGAGCATGTCGGTCTCTGCCAAAGTGCACGGCAGCGCCGACGTGTGGAGCTGTAACTACGGTCAGGGACAGTACATGTCATTTACGGCCCACTGGGTGAACGTGGTGCCGGCACAGCCGCACCAGCAACTTGGACAGGTCACGCCGCTTTTGCCTCCATGTTTGCACGTCCTTGGTCCAGCAAAGATGTCCGCCTCTACCACCTCTTCTTCCGCCGTGTCCTCAGCCGCCACCCCCGTGCCAAGTCCCATTACCCAACCGGCATATCACATGTGCAGGGCGCAACGGTGTCACGCTGTGCTGCACCTGGTATGCCTTGGCGAACGTAGTCACACAGGGGAGGAACTTCTGAGTGTAATGAACAGAGAAATCGACAGATGGCTGTCTCCGCGCAAACTGAAAATCGGAACCATGTTGACCGACAACGGAAAGAACATGGTGTCTGCTCTGCGTCAAGGAAGGTTGTGCCATGCGCCATGCATGGCTCACGTGTTCAATCTGGTTGTCAAGCGGTTCCTAAAATCCACCATCCCACTGCAAGACATCCTTAAAATGTCACGAAAACTTTGCATGCATTTCAGCCATTCCTACACCGCAAAGCACACCCTCCTTGAGCTGCAGCGGCAGAACGGAATTCCACAGCATCGCCTGATCTGCGACGTTGCAACAAGGTGGAATTCAACCCTACATATGTTAGACCGCCTTTACGAACAGCGAAAGGCCATCACCGATTTCCTGATGTTACAAGCGGATAAAGGTACTCCCCTGTGTAACTTAGATGTCAGCCATTGGCAGCTCATGCGTGACACCTGCCGCTTGCTCAGGCCCTTTGAGGAGGCCACGCTATTCGTGAGTCGGCAGGACTATGGGATGAACGACGTCATTCCTCTGTTGCACGTCCTGGAACAAATGCTGTTAACAATGGCTGGTCAGGGTGCCGTAGACGTGGCGCACAGATCTCAACGCCACATGACCCCTGTGGGGGCAGGACAGGAAGAAGAGGAGGAGGTAGAGGAGGACATTGGTGCTCAGGAATTATTGAGTGAAATGGGTGGTTTTTCCACTCAGCGGACAGGAGTGGAGGAGCAGGAGCATCTGGTAGAGGAGGAGGAGGAGACAGAGGACCCAGATGCACCGTGGCAGTATGCTGTGGAGATGGAGGCAGGGAGTCCCTCGCATTCCTTGGCACAAATGGCCCATAGCATGCTCGGTTGCTTGCGTAGCGACAGCCGAATAATAACCATCAGACAGAGGGATGACTTTTGGCTGTCCACCTTGTTGGACCCTCGCTACCGTTCAAAAATGGTGGCCTTTTTCACACCTGCTGAGAGGGAGGCCAAAATAAAGTACTATAAAAACCACCTATGTAGTCAGTTGGTCTCTGCCTTTCTGCGCCAACGTCCATCCTCAGACACTGTGGGCCCTGTGCGCTCGCGCTCCGCTGCCATGGCAGCAGGGGAGGGGTGGGGTGGTAGGAGCAGTGGCAGCTCCACCAGCAGCGGCTGCCTCAGTCTGTAGTCGATGATGAGTAGCTTTCTTCACCAGCGCAGTGAGGAAACTACTAACCAGCCGCAGCAGCAGCAGCATCAGGTGGACCTGGAGCAGGACCTCAAACAACAGGCTTGGGCCTACTTGGACAGCACCCTGCCAACCGAGGAAGACAATCCCCTTGACTACTGGGCAACGAAACTTGACCTTTGGCCCCAACTAGCTGAATTTGCCCTTGAAAGGCTGTCATGCCCGGCCAGTAGCGTGGCATCGGAGCGCGTGTTTAGTGCGGCAGGAGGTATTGTAACTCCGCGGAGGACACGACTGTCCACCCAAAGTGTGGAGAGACTCACGTTTGTAAAAATGAATCAGGCGTGGATTAGTCTGGATTTCAAACCACCAGTTCCTGACACAACTGACCTAATAACCTAGCCGTTCAGGCCGCTCCTTGAACACCTCGGGAATTGCTTTGTATATCTGTCGCCTTAGAGGCCGCTGTCTGAACAGCTCATGAATTGCTTTCTATATGTGTCGCCTTTGAGGCCGCTGGCTGGACAGCTGATGAATTGATTTGTATATATGTACTTATTGTCCGCTGTCCGGACAGCTCATGAATTAGTTTTTGTATATAGCCTTCCAAACCACTCTCAGAATAAGTCATGATATTCATGCTGTGTATAGCCTTATAGGCCAATGGTCAATCAAGTCATGATTGTTATAGTGTGTATAGCCTTATAGGCCGCTGTCTTTACAACTTTATAATTCCATGCAGTACATAGCCCTATCGGCCACTTTCTGGCATCCAGTTGCTGTAGCCCCCATCACCACACTGTGCCACGGGCCCCTGTACCGCCTTCTCATACTGCTGCCAGATCCATCCTCTGCCATGTGTGTCTTTGTCGTCTGCTCATGCTGCTGGGTTAAAGTTTTAAACCTAGGCCTGTGTATGGCTTCCGAATACTGCTGCCTCCACCGCCACCCTGCGCCATGTTCCTCTGTCGTCTGCTCACGCTGCTGACGGCTTCCGCTTTTTAACCGAGGCCTGTGTTTGGCTTCCGAATACTGCTGCATCCACCGCCACCCTGCTCCATGTGTCTCTGTCGTCTGCTCACGCTGCTGACGGCTTCCGCTTTTTAACCGAGGCCTGTGTTTGGCTTCCGAATACTGCTGCATCCACCGCCACCCTGCGCCATGTGCCTCTGTCGTCTGCTCACGCTGCTGACGGCTTCCGCTTTTTAACCTAGGCCTGTGTATGGCTTCCGAATACTGCTGCCTCCACCGCCACCCTGCGCCATGTGCCACTTTCAGGTCTCCTTACACTGTTGGTGGGTTCCATTTTGTGATAGGGTGCTGTATGGCCTTCCATTGCTGCTGCCTCCACCGCCACCCTGCACCATGTGCCTCTGTCATCTGCTCACGCTGCTGACGGCTTCCGCTTTTTAACCGAGGCCTGTGTTTGGCTTCCGAATACTGCTGCATCCACCGCCACCCTGCGCCATGTGTCTCTGTCGTCTGCTCACGCTGCTGACGGCTTCCGCTTTTTAACCTAGGCCTGTGTATGGCTTCTGAATACTGCTGCCTCCACCGCCACCCTGCGCCATGTGCCACTTTCAGGTCTCCTTACACTGTTGGTGGGTTCCATTTTGTGATAGGGTGCTGTATGGCCTTCCATTGCTGCTGCCTCCACCGTCACCCTGCGCCATGTGTCTCTGTCGTCTGCTCACGCTGCTGACGGCTTCCGCTTTTTAACCGAGGCCTGTGTTTGGTTTCCGAATACTGCTGCATCCACCGCCACCCTGCGCCATGTGTCTCTGTCATCTGCTCACGCTGCTGACGGCTTCCGCTTTTTAACCTAGGCCTGTGTATGGCCTTCAATTGAAGCTGCTTCTGCTCCGCCACTCTGCCATTGGACTCTTTTTAGTCGTCTCCCCACGCTGCTGCTGGGGGGACTTTTTAACATAGGCCTCTGTATGGCCTTCAATTTTAGCTGCTTACGCTCCGCCACTCTGCCATGGGCCCCTGTACCGCCTCCTCATGCTGCTGCCAGGCCCGTAATCTGCCATGGGCCCCCGTACCGACTCCTCATGCTGCTGCCAGGCCCGTAATCTGTCATGGGCCCCTGTACCACCTCCTCATGCTGCTGCCAGGTCCAGAGTGTCTCATGGGTCCCTGTACGGCCTCCCATTGCTGCTGTCTCCATCGCCACACTCTGCCATGTGCCACTTTCAGGTCTCCTCACACTGCTGGTGGGTTCCATTTTGTCATAGGGTGCTGTATGGCCTCCCATTGCTGCTGCCTCCACCGCCACACTGTGGCTCCACACTCTGGTTTTGGCCCCGTGACTGCCCAAATGAGTGAAGTGTGCGGTGATTCTAAGATCGACGGCACTCATCTGCATGTCATACTGACTGACAGTATTATTTCTCTTCCCCAGCAGACTCCAAGGGCATTTAAATTAAAGGTACAGTGTTCTGCACTAATATAAAGGCTCTCTGAAGCCTAGAAACACCCTTTTTATAAGTTAAATTCGCAGCGAATATATTCGGCACGAAGCGAATTTAATCGGCGAATTCGGCGAATCAGCCGAACCGAATTTTTGAATAATTCGCTCATCTCTACTCACTACCAAAGCAGGCTGCCTCCTCCAATCATCCCCCTCCTTCTCTGTTGAGTGACATGTGGTCTGTTTGATGCAGAGTTCAAAAAGGCATCGAAACCCAGTGGGAGGGCGTCCTGGCTATAAAACCTTACCAGCTTGGTGCCTAGCTGTCTGTTTGCTGGCAATCTGGGATATCGTAAAAGTGTCAACCAAGTCCATCACTGAACTTCAAAAGACCTTCCAAGGGGTCGTAAAAACAGACTTACTTTTAAAAACGCACTTTTTCATATAAGTTAAGAAACAACTTCCTGCGCTCAGAATGAGGCCCTATCCATATAGCTGCTGACACTTAACCTCCTACCAATGTGAGTCAAATAAATAGATAAATAAATAGTGCAGCGCTAAATACTAAAATAAACATACATATATATATAAATAAATATTCAATCAATATATCTTATAAACGTGCAACAGTGCAAATAAAGTGTAACACGTGTAATCAAAGTGGCCATGTGATCATTATTATAATAATGATCACATGGCCACTTTGATTACACGTGTTACACTTTATTTGCACTGTTGCACGTTTATAAGATATATTGATTGAATATTTATTTATTTATATATATGTATGTTTATTTTAGTATTTAGCGCTGCACTATTTATTTATCTTTTCATATAAGTTGATATCTTCGCGTAGGACATAATTACCTAAACATGGAGCCCATATTCGGACGGCTCAATTTGAGACCATTCTCCTGGTATGTTGTTCCCCTTATCTGACACATATAAGAGCAGAAAATTATATTTCCTGAACCATTCAAGTGAATATTTCATCTTTCATATCTAACTGTTCCGCAGGAGATTCTGCGTAATAATCTACTCGTGGATAGGATGTTGTATGTATCCAGGGTAAATTATGAACCATAATATAAGCTATGAAAGTTTTTGGTCAAAGCTTGGGTCTCCACCTACCAACTCCCTCCCCAAAAGGAGACGATTGGTTACTGCTCCAGGGAGGCACCCGGTGGAGATACTAGAGAGTTAAGTGTGAGAGAGAAAGAAGAGTCTCCCGTTTAACATCGAAACTGAGTGAGAGACCAGAAATCCTTTTTGAGCTCATAAGACTTGAAACTGCTTAAACCAAGGCTGATTGGCAAGTACTTTAACCCTTTAAACTCCTTTCTGTTTTCTCTTTGCTGTGCTATTCTCTGTATATTTATATATATATATTGGTTACAATTTTTTTTCTGTAAATAGTTTTATTGCACCCTTTTGACCTTTTAGTTATAAATCTTTCTTTCTGAAAATGTTGAACTGTTTCTAAAGCTCTTTAATGCAACTTATGAATTCCTGCCGCTGAAGAGCGCTACTATGTGTGTTTAACCCTCTGTATAACCTGCCTGCGGTGACAGTGGTATACAGACAATTATTTCAACCATCGTAGTGTTATTGCTGATATTGCAGAGTTTCCTCTTTCTCTGTACAAAAAGGAGGTGGTGGCAGAGTGAAGGGTTAATTGCGTAATTAACCTGACCCAGTAACAATCGCTTTCAGGCTGCAGGTACACAGATTGTAGTCCATTAGCTGGAAAATCTTTGTGCAGGGTGCAGCTGGGCGTGGCATTGTTACGCACATGACATCGCAGTTTTTAGATTGGCTAGTCCTTCGGTCACGTGTTTGATGAGAAGGGCTGGGATCTGACGTCGCGATCGTCACAGGGTCGCTTCATGGAGGTGAGGGGGCATTTCACTCAGTGCAGGATTCCCTATGTCTAACAGTTCATATACATATATCCACTAAGGACTACAAAACACCTCCACCATTTAGGTGGTTTTGGACTTTATGTTTATTTTGGATGAGATTCACTCTACAAATTAGATATTTTATATGATTTTTGTTTTTCTTATATCATGGAATCACGTATATATCTTACTTATTTCCAATTTTCATCCCTGCATTTGGGGTCACGTTAAGCAGTTTATTTGTCTTTCCTGTTTTTTATGTTTATAGGCTATGTGGCTTATAAACGCTTCACTACATACAAAGATTCTATTAGTGTCACTACCGTCATATATGATTTTGCACATTCATGTGTATTGTATTCTATATATCTTTTTATATATAATTTGATATTCATTAGTCACCTATTTAATGTGCATGTAGGTAACACTCTAGATCTAATACTTTGGGGGTTCCACGGTTATATAATCTTTTCATGTGCATTCTATTCTATATTTATTTTTGAGATTTATATGTTCTTTTTGTGATATTTTTCTGCTTATTTTATTCCAAAGGATTAATTATTAGCGCAGCACCAAGTTACTATATTTCAGGAAATGGATTGATGTGATATACTCTTCTCCTCCAGCCAAAGTCAAGGTCAACAACTTAATATCACAGGAGTTTGTGTTAATTACCTGGACTAGACAGGGTTGTCCCGTCTCCCCTCATTTTTATTTTCACACTGGAGCCCCTCTTGGGTCATATTAGAACCAACAAGCATGTGAGTCCCTTTGGTGAACAGAAAGTTAATGGATTTGCGGACAACCTTTTATTCTTTATCTCCCAACCCCTCTCTTACCTCCCAAACCTCATGGCGGAGTTCCAGAAGTATAGCGAATTTTCTAACTTCAAAACTAATTTCCACAAAATGGAAACTCTAGACATAAATCTCCCTCAGGCAAACCTGGATACACTTAAGCCATATTTCTCATTTAAATGAGCCTGAAGCCATATCCGCTACTTGGGCATTCATTCTCAAAGAGACTTTTGCAGCTAATTTCCCACCCCTTCTGACCATGCTTCAGCAAGATCTTAGAAAGTGGTCTTTTCAATTTTACTCTTGGTTCAGCAGAAACAGCATTCTTAAAATAAACATCCTTCTGAGGCTGCTCTATCTGCTTAAAACCCTACTGACCAGGATACCCAAAGCATTTCTAAAAGTGAAAGGTGAACTTACTACCTTTATATGGGCACAAAAATCCCATAGACTATCACACATGCGGTTATCATACTCCAAACGATGTGGCGGCCTGGGCTTCCCAGACCCTGTGAGTAGTCCTTCAATATCTTAGATTGCTGCACCCACACTGGAAACAAATGCTGGATTCAACTGGAAGAAGCAACTCTAGGCATCCAATTCTGAGGCATCCCATGGCTCGGTACTGCTATTCCTCCTTCTTTCATAACTTTTCCCTTGGTAGGCTACATGGCCAAATTATTTATAACTGAAGGAGGGGATATGTTCATCATCTCACTTGACACCAGTGATACCCTAACTTTGTTCCTGGACTGACTGACCAACCTTATCAATCCTTGTTCCTTGAGGTCTTTTGTACCTCCTTGGATACATATCTTTGGCTGAACAGATTATGACAAAGCACCCACTATCTTTTTGGAGTGCACTACAATTGAGACACTTTCTTACAAGCCTAGAGAAACTTTCTTTTCCACTGTCTTCTCTGCAGGCTTTGAGATGCTGTGTACTTAAGAATATAGAAAACTGGACAGCTTCTGGCTATATCAGGAATGCCCCTTAGCAGCACAAATACCAGTGCAATGGCAAGCAGAGAACAACGTGGATGGCTGTTAGTGGCAAGATCAAGACAGGTAAATGTAAAACTAGCTTAAGAAAAAATAAATAAATAAAAAGTAGCATTAAACAAAGATTCACTGCTAGTCTCTTGTACCTGCTGGGAAGTTCTTACATTCAAAAAGCATGACACCCATAAAAATGAACCATTACAATAGCACAAATGCTGTCTGAAAACAAGGCTGAAATATATTCCCTATACTAAGCATGCCAGTAAAGCCCAAAAAAGATTACTCACCACTGCGCTCCAACCAGGTACACCAGAATGCAACAAAAAACTGCAACTAAAATCCACAGATTACTCGGCCATTTAGTTTGATACATGGCACACATTGACTGCCAATATTCTGTGGTAGCCTTGAATAGACAAAAAGTGCACAGACAATTTTTGCATGAAAACATATACAAGAAGGTAGTGCTGGTTTGCGTTAAACCCATTAACATGCACAGTAAATGCAGAATAGTTTGAAGAATTTGCTGGTTAACAGGGATTTTTCAAACAATAGAACCTGATTAGAAAGTTTTTGGCCTAACTTCAGATAGCAAAGTTTGATAAGCAAGATATATCTTAACCTATTCAATGATGGTTATGACCCTTTTAATAAGATAATAGCCTCTCCCATCAGGCATGGGTTATCTCTATACCATAAGCTGCTCACTGCCCCTTCATGGTAAAGAGACCTGTCCTACATCATTCAGTGGAAGATGGACGTGGGCATCAGCTTTCCAGATCAACAAAAAGATTGCATCTGCCGTCTCTACACGCCACATCTATCTCTAGTTCTAATCAGGGTTTCAAAAATGTAACATGTTGGTACAGGGTCCCCACATCCCTTCACAAGATCTTCCCACAATCCTCCAGACATATCTTACTCAGGAAGGCACCTACCTCCACATATTCTGGATCTGCCCAATCCTGCAACCTTACAAAGAGGAGTGTCAAAGGATTGGAACACACATGGGGGGAATCATCACCACAATTGTCAATATTAATTCAGGAGTAGGGAGACTCTGTATCGACAGCAATTTGATCCCAAACCACACCTTGGGACTGTCCAATACACTCAGACAATTTGGTTCTCAATTCCTTCTACCTGTCTACATCTGTGGGTTTCAGAAGAGCTTTATGTTGCTTTCCTGTTTGGATCACCTTCAAGAGCTCATCCACCTTCTTAAAATTTTGTTTTTTGATCTTGGAGCCATGACTAATCAGTACCCCACGGATCACTGCCTTAGGTCCTTCCTATAGAGTTTGTGCCAAGACCTCCTGCATGGAGTTTAATGTGAAATAATATTTTAAGAGAGTATTCCAGGTCTTCCAGAACCATGACATCATCCAAAATATTTTCATTGAGACACCATGTCCAATCTTTCCCACCCGTCTCTGAAAAGGAGAGTGTGAGAAATACAGGGGCATGATCAGAAATAGTTATAGGACCAATGGTGGCATCACAAAAGCAGTGTAAATCATACTGATCTACATAGAAGAGATCCAACCGGGAGTAGGAATTGTGGACTCCATAGTAATTGTAATCCATGTTTCACCCACCAACAGTCCAGCATATACAGATTCTGCATTCTGAGTTTGTGAAAATGTTTCAAAGCTTTAAAACGAGCAAGCAGAATGGAAAAGAGGAAAACAAAAAGGTAAAAGCTTATGGGTAGCCCTGTAGGAGCAACACAGTTTTACTTGCCACTCACCCCCAACCCACCCCCACCCCCACCCCCTTCAGCCTGAGAGCATAGACTTACAGCTTTAGTCAAATATAAACCATATCCCTATAAACCAATGATCAAAAATAAACCCTGAGTTGAAATAGTCTCAGAGTGGACTGGGCGGGTCTAAGAAGCGAGTCAGCCATTTTGTGTCAAAACCTCCCAGGTGCTTCTTCTAGCACGTTGCCAGCACTGAGGCCATTGAGGGGCCAGTTTCCAGTGTCCCTGAAGTTGGATAACAGGAATGTTCTCCATGAAGCGTCAGTCCAACGCCTTGGAGTCTTCCACGTAGACGACAGGACCACTGGTGAAATAAGCATCAAGGGCACCGGGTGTCGGAGTTTTGCATTTAATTCTCTGGACAATCAGAAGCCAGTGGATGAATTGGCAGAGAGGTGGTGGCAGACACTGAGTGGCTGGTAAGGTAGAGGAGTCTGGCAGCAGCATTAATGACAGACTGAAGAGGGGATAGCCTATGGATAGGTAGGCCAAGGGGAGAATTTTAAAGATGTTAGGGAGGAGAAGCCTACAAGCTTTTGACAGTGATTAGATTTGGGGCTGAATGGACAGGTCAGTGTCTAGGATTACACCTAGTACCCTGACATGAGGGCAAAAACTGACAGTTGTATTATTGATTTTGATTGAAAAACCATGGTATGAGTGGGGGGAATATTACCAACTTAGTTTTATAGAAATTTAGTTTGAGGAAGTGGTGCAACATCCATGTTGATATGTCAGGTAGTAAGTTAGTAATGTGAAAGGAGACTGAAGAAGTGAGATGAGGCATAGAGATAGATTTGCTTGTCATTGGAGTAGAGATGGTATTGGAAGCCGTGGGAGGCTATCAAATAACCAAGAGAGGAGGTGTAAATAGAGAAGAGAAGGGGTCCAAGAACAGAGCTTTGGGGGACCCCTACAGAAACAGAAAATGGAGAGGAGCAGATAGAGCTATAGGTAGCCTTGCAGGAGCACTGCATTAAAAGGGAAGAACCAGGAAAGAGCAGAATCTTGGAGGCCAAGGGTGAGGAGTTTATTGAGAAGGAACAGGCAGTCAACAGTTATCATAGGCCGCAAAGAGGTCTAATGGTAAATGGTAATTGTGCTGTCTTGGAACGCTGTACCCAAAACAAATTTTTTTTTCTCACAAATACAGCTTTTTTTGTGGTATTTGATCACCACTGGAATAAAAAAATTAAAAAAAGATCCAAAATTCTGCTATTCTGCTATAAAACATATTCAATAAAAAAAATAGTTTCTTCATAAATTTAGGCCAAAATGTATTCTGCTACATGTCTTTGATAAAAATCCCAATAATTGTGTATTAATTGGTTTGATTGAAAGGTATAGCATCTACAAACAATAGTATGTACTTGATTGCTGCACACTATCGCACTCACACTATAGGTCGCTGATCACCACCATTACATCAATATACTGATCATGAACAGAACTATACTAGTACCCCCTTAGTATAGTGTCCCCAAAAATGCAGTGTTAGCAGGATGAGCCCCGTTCATTGCCAGCACTAGCGTTTAGCCCCTTCACCCCCCCCCCCCCCGCCACAAACAAGAAGTGCAGTATTAGTGTAATTTCTGATCACTGTCACCTGTGATATACAGCACACAAAACCGCTGGGTGAGCAGAGTCAGACCTGATATCTGCTAGCACTAGCAGGTGAAACTTATTCGTAGCAGTTCAAGCAGTCCCTGGCAGCCAGGTGCTCTTTTTCCCATGAGTCGCACTAGGAATCTATAAATTTAGTGGCCATAATGTCCCAACAAAGGTACTCTGGTGAAGAGGCCTACAGAATTCTGAGCATGTCAGATGAGAGCGAAGGGGAAGCCACTTCAGAATATAAACCAGTAGAGAGCAGCGGCACCCCAGGTAGCTTGGACAATGGAGAAGAGATCCTGATAAGATCAGGTAAAACTGCCCCCATGTAGTTGAAGTGATAGGAACGCATGACTTGTCTCATATGCAGCAGAGTCCAAGTACTAGCGCCACACTACTTTTTGGCTAACTGGCAAGTACCAGTGACCTAGGACATCCTAGATTTTTACATACCACCACTGCAATATCACTTGGTGACGTGGCGAGTCTCATAAGTTCAGTATACATTGGTGCGGTGGCTAGCACTAGTAGCATCCCACAGCCACAAAGAAGCCGAACACAGACCAGTAGAGCCCATAGTGTCTTTCTGGATGTGCTTGTAAATCCTGATTGACAGCCCACAGATTCTGCAGAACCCGTACTTCCCCCATTCACTGCCCAACCCAAAATTCAGATGGAAAGAGCTAATTTAACTACTTCCTTGATTTGTTTGAGCTATTTTTCAACAATACATCGTCTCCAACCCAAATTCAGCTCTTGCAAGACAATTCGCACAGAAACTTATCACGGTTTCCAAATTTAAAACTTTTTTGGACATAACCGTCAACATCATTTAGATTTTAAACTCTAATGAGCAGGGCCCTCTGATTCCTTTTGTACCAAATTGTATTGTAACTGTAATGTCTACCTTCAAATCGTAAAGCGCTGCGCAAACAGTTGGCACTATATAAATCCTTTATAATAATAATAATTGGCATTGCTAAAAAGAATGAATCGCGGTCATATTGGTCCACAGACCTGATTGATCATATGCCCATGTTCTCTGATATCATGGCCAGGCATAGAAATAAGAATATAATACACTCTATAGTCCTCGGAGTGACCCTGAATATGATAGGCTCCACAAAATTTGGCCCCTCGTATATCACCGTAACCAGAAATTTGCAGATCATCATATACCCATGTTCTCTGCTGCCATAGTCAGGCATAGATATGAGACAATAATGCACTTTATTCAATGATAACACACACTGTCATCCTCACTGAAAAATGTGCAGATGTGTATACGCCCCAACAAAACATCTGTGTGGATGAGTCCCTCATTCATTTTACTGGCCAACTTGCAATCAAACAGTATCTCTCCAGCAAACATGCCAGATATGGGGTCAAAATGTACACGCTCCATGAGAGGACAACAAGCTATACATGTAATTTTAGGGTTTAAGAGGGGACAGACAATGAAGTAAAGCCCCCCCAAAAAAACTGCCCAGACTACAATGGGGAGCAGAGGCAAGATAGTATGAGACTTGTGTCGTCTTTGTTCCGTAAAGGGTACCACTTTCACGTGGACAACTCTTATACAAGCCTGCCACTATTTAGACATTTACACAATCTTAGCTCAAGTGGCATCGTGCAACCTAATTGCTGGGGCTTCCCCCAAGGGCTTGTAAATACCTGACTTAGAAAGGAGGAGAAAGCCTGTTTGAGAAATAATGAATTGCTCGCAGTGAATTGGAAGGACAAACGGGATGTTTTCATTCTGGCTTCCATTCACGCAGACACCTTGGCCCACATTAACACTGCATTTGACGTTGTTAGAAGCTCCTCTGTATTTACGACTATAACCTTAACATGGAAGGGGTGGACTTCAACAACCAAATGATAAACCCGTATTATTTTCCAGTAAGGTCAGACACTGGTACAAAAAAGTGTCTATTTAATTATTTCAATTGGCTATATATAATGCTTTTGTAATTTATAAAAGCAACTTGACATAGTGGATCCTTCCTAAAATTTCAGAAAGAGATCACCATGGCCCTTTTGTATTCAGAAGGTGCTGTCACCCAAACTCCAAATCCAGATGCAGTGTGCTGGTTGCATGACAGACATTTTCCTGATATACTCTCTGGTACCCCAACACAAAGGTCAACCCAAAGAAGACACATTTGTTCTGTCATTCCTGTCTTGGCCAACCTGGTCTCTGCATCAAGGACTGCTTCTGTTGCTACCACACATTAGTGGAGTATTAGTATAGGGTACAGCACGGCACAATCTAGGGTACTCATTCACACAGGGCCTCCAAAGATGGTAGATAGTCAGGAAACTGTCTATTGCATTTTGAGAGTCCCTAAAATCAGTTTAAAAACAAATGTAAAAACAAAATTTTAAAGTGAAAAAAGGGTTTTTTATTTAGGTAAATGTTCTATTGTTACTGTGTTTTATTGTTAACCAAATGTATATGCCCAAGAATGGGGGCCTGGGGTGGTCAGATCGCTCCCATGCTTCGGCATATATTTTTTCCACTTTTTTGGCAGAGAATTCTCCATCCATATCAATGTGGATGGAGGAATCTGTTAGATTATTGTTATTATTATTATACAGGATTTATATAGAGCCAACAGTTTGAGCAGCGCTTTACAATATAAGGGAGACAGTACAATTACAATACATTTCAGTACAGAAGGAATGTGAGGGCCCTGCTTGTGCAGCTTACAATCTAAAGGAAAGGGAAGGTGATACAAAAGGCGATAGCTGCGAGGGAAATCTGGTGGAGATGGGGTAGGCTTCCCTGAAGAAGTGAGTTTTCAAAGATGGCCTAAAGGCCGACAGGGTGGGGGCTGACCAGACATGCTGTGGTAGGGAGTTCCAGAGGATGGGAGAGGCTCTGGAGAAGACCTGGAGGCGAGTGTGGGAGGAGGTGATGAGGGAGCTAGAGAGGAAGATATCATGGGAGGAGCAGAGTTTTGTGATGTAGCTAGGGGCAGTGTTGTGGATGGCTTTGTAAGCTGTGGTTAGTATTTTGAATTTTATACGTTGGGTTAATATAAGCCAGTGAAGGGATTGGCAGAGAGGGGCAGCTGATCGGTTGGTAAGGTGTATGAGTC
Organism: Staurois parvus; assembly: GCF_062004578.1. Lineage (NCBI taxonomy): Eukaryota > Metazoa > Chordata > Amphibia > Anura > Ranidae > Staurois > Staurois parvus. Next base: position 548,175 of record NW_028318992.1, on the reverse strand, counting down.
TAGCAGCAGCATTCATAATAGACTGAAGGGGGGATAGTGTCAGGGCAGGGCTGTGGAACGGGCAGGTAGGCCTAGTGGCAGGGTAACGCACTGACTGACGACAACCACCACCAACAGACCGAAGTCCCTCAGGGTGCGGAGTCTAAGTCCCAGGCTGCCCTTCACCAGGGCCCCTGATGGTTGGGATGGACTTGACGCAGCCAGGAACCAGGTCGCGGCCCCCGAGACACCCCGGCTGCGGTAATGGCCGCCGCCAATGGCGTGTAGCTGGAATGACAATAGCGTAGTCAGGCAGGCTGGGTCAACAACAACGGGACAAAACGGTACAGAACAGTAGACAAGAATCACAGGTCACGGGCCGGGTTCAGCAACGGAAGGTCAGATCAAAGGAAAACACAGAGAATGGTCTAGTCACAAGCCGAGTCAGATACCAGAAGAGTCACGAGAGTATACACAGAGCTGCAACAACACAAAGACACAAGACAGTGCAAAGAGCATGTGCGGATCACAGGCTTATATGTACTCAGCCACACCCCTCTGGGGGATGGACCTCAGAGACCTGAAGGCATAAAAGACTCCCACCATGCTCTGCAGAAACCCAAGATGGACGCCAGTACATGAAGCCACACAATTTCTGGGAAAAGGTAGGACCTTGACAGATAGCCTGTGTAACGGTAGACCAGGGGAGGGAGTTGAAGTAATCAAGTCGGTATATAACCAAGGCGTGGATAAGTTGTTTTGTGGTTTCATTGGTCAGGAAGGGGCAGATTTTGGAAATGTTCCAGAGGTTGAGGCAGCAGGATTTAGTCTAGGATTACACCTAGCACCCTGGCATGAGGGGAAGGACCAATGGTTGTGCTGTTGATCTTAATGGTAAGGTCATGAGTGGGGGACCAGGGAGGAGGAAATATTACAAGCTCCGTTTTTTAAAGATTGAGTTTAAGGTAGTGATGTGACATCCGTGCTATGTCGCTTAGTAGATTTGTGATACGTGAGAAGATTGGGGGGGGTGAGCTGGGGAGTGGAGAGATAGATTTGGGTGTCATCAGCATAGAGGTGGTATTGGAAGCCATGGGAGGTATCAGTTGGCCCAGGGAGGAGGTATAGAGAGAGAAAAGGAGGGGCCCAAGAACAGAACCTTGGGGTACCCCAACAGAAAGAGGAAGAGGAGCGTAGGAGGAAGAGTTGTATGTGACACTGAAAGTGCGCTGAGAAAGGTAAGAGGAGAACCCGGAGAGAGCAGAGTCACGGAGGCCTATGGAGTGGAGTTTACTGAAGAGGAGCAGGTAGTGGACTGTGTCAAAGGCAGCGGAAAGGTCAAGGAGTATGAGTATGGAGTAATGGTCGTTGGTTTTAGCAGTTAGTAGGTCATTAGTGAGTTTAGTAGGGCAGTTTCTGTGGAATGTTGTGGGCGGAAGCCAGACTGTCGGGTATCAAGAAGGTTGTTGTCGGTGAGGTAGCAGTTCATACGGTTGTGAACAAGGCGCTCGAGAAGCTTGGAGGCAAACAGGAGCAGGGAGATGGGTCTTATTCAAACAGGTGGCGTCCAGCGAGGGTTTTTTGAGAATGGGGGTAACCAGTGCATGTTTGAGTGGGGAAGGAAAGGTGCCCATGGAGAGTGAGAGGTTGAAGATGTGGGTTAGAGAGTTTAGGATAGAACAGGAAGGAGGCTGCAACAGTCATGAGGGGACAGGATCCAGGGGACAGGTGGTGAAGTGGGCCTTGGAAAGGAGTTCGGTAACTTCCTTGGTGGTAAAAGGGTCGAAGGAGGAGAGTGTTGAGTTTGGTGTTGGGCCTGGTATGTTGGTTAGAGGAAGCTTGACACTGGAGATCTCATCACGAATTGTGTCGATCTTCTTCTTGAAGTGACTGGCAATCTCCTGTACAGTAAGTAAGTTGGTGAGTGGAGGCAGTGGGGGGTGGAGTAAGAAATTAAGGGTAGAGACGAGTTGACGAGGATTGGATGAGAGGGTCTTGATGAGAGTGTTCTAGTAAGTTTGCTTAGCAGCGTGGAGGCTGGAGTTGTATTTGAGAAGAGCGGATTTGTAGAGGGTAAAGTCTTTCAGAGATTTATTTTTACGCCATGCTCACTCAAGAGTGCAGCTGCGTCTCTTGACACTTCTGGTGTCATCTGTTTGCCAGGGTTGTGACAGGCGAGGCCTGGTTCTGTGTGTAGAAAGAGGAGCAAGAGCGTCCAGGGAGGATGATAGATAGTTGTTGTAGGCAGATGTGACCAGCTCTGGGCAGGACAGGGGTGCAATTTCATCATAGAGGTGCTCAGTAGCGGAGTAAAGAAGGTCAGGGCTGAGGTGATGGAGGTTTCTACAGGTTGGAAGCATGGAGGCAGGGAGAGTGTGAAGCTGATAAAGTTGTGATCAGAGAGTGGAAAAGGGGTGTTAGAGAGGTTACAGGGAGTGCATAGGTGGGTGAATACAAGGTCAAGGGTGTTGCCATTGGAGTGGGTGGTGGATTGTGACCATTGTGTTAGGTTAAAAGAGGAAGTTAAGTTGAGTAGCTGAGAGGTGGCAGGGGTGTGAGCATTGACTGGGATGTTAAAGTCACCGAGGATGATCGCAGGCACCTCAGAGGAGAGAAAGTACGGTAGCCATGCTGAAAAGTCATCGAGAAAGAGTGAAACTGGGCCCTAGGGGCCAGTAGATGACTGTGATCCTCAGACAAACAGGAGAAAAGAAATGAATACAGTGCACTTCAAAAGAGCGGAGGGACAGAGACGGAGGGGCAGTAAGAACCTGGAACGTGCTTTGTGGGGAAAGAAAAAGTCCGACTCCGCCCCCTTTTCTTTTACTGGGCCTGGGCAAGTGAATCCAGATCGATTCTTTTTTTCGTTCAGCCCACAGGTTGAACAGAATAAAAAAAAAGAACATTACATGTTTGCCTAACATTAGAAGTGGGTAGATGCAGGGTGGTCTATTCTAATGTTGGGTATATAAAACACATTTTATGGCAGAGATATCTTCATCCACATCGCACAGACTGCTTGACAAAAAAAAGAACATTACATATAGTATGTACACACACATGGAATTGGGACTGCTTATAACCTCAAAGGACTTATATAAGGGGTTTGTTTGTTTTTTTATGATCATAAATTCTGTATATGTCTGAAACGCTGTATCTTGAAAGTTTACTATTTGTGTGAGGTGTGTGGAACACTTGTAGATATAGCAGCAGCAGAACAAAAAGAGGACCACAGAGTGGGAGGATTTCTTGAGTAATTTATAGTTTAATTTTTTGTTTTCATTGTATTAGTGCTTGCACAAGAGATATATATATATTACACGTTACACATTAGATTTGTATAGGGTGAAGTCTTGCAGGGATTTTGTTTTAAGCCACAGTTACTCAAGAGCACTACTATTTCTCTTGGGATTTCTGGTGTCATCAGTTTGTAATGGTCGGGGCCTGATTCTGCATGTAGTTAGAGAAGCAAGTGCGTCCTTTGAGGATGACAGTGAAGTGTTGTATACAGAGATATTGTTAGGGTTGGGTTTAGCGTAGGACAGGAGTGAGATTTTGTTATAGAGGTGGTCAGTAGCAGAATAGAGAAGAGAAAAGTTAAAGTGGTGAAGGTTTCCACAAGTAACTGTTTGATGCTTAAGGGATAGGTGGTTTAGAACAAAGACAGGCTGAAACTAATGAGGTTGGTATCAGAGAGAGTAAAGTAGGTGTTGGTAGGATTGCCAGGAGTACAGTGATGGGAGAATACAAGGTCTAGGGTGTTACTATTGGTATGAGTGGAAGTGTGTGACCATTGTGTTATTGTTATTATTATTATACAGGATTTATATAGCGCCAACAGTTTGCTCAGCACTTTACAATATACAGTTGTGTTCAAAATAGTAGCAGCGTATTGAAAAAAGTGAATAAAGCTCAAAATTCTTCTAATAGCTTTTATTTCCATACACACAAATGCATTGGGAACACTACACATTCTATTCCAAATCAAAACATGAAGAAAAATATATCAAATTTGTGTTGTTCCTCTAAAAAAAATTGAAGATAAGTGAATATTAGACTGTTCAAAAAAATATCAGTGTTTGTATTCTTTACAAACTCAAACATTCACTATACAAACTGAAAAATGTTTGAAGATTTTGCTTTCCTTTGAATCACTTTGAATCATATTTAGTTGTATAACCACTGTTTCTGAGAACTGCTGTACATCTGTGTTGCATGGAGTCAGCCAACGTCTGGCACCTGTGAACAGGTATTCCAGCCCAGGATGATTGGACTACATTCCACAATTCTCTATTTCTTGGTTTTGCCTCAGAAACTGCATTTTTGATGTCACCCCACAAGTTTTCTATTGGATTAAGATCCGGGGATTGGGTTGGCCACTCCATATTGTCAATCTTGTTGGTTTGGAACCAAGATGTTGCACGTTTACTGGTGTGTTTGGGGTCGTTGTCTTGTTGGAACACCCATTTCAAGGGCATTTCCTCTTCAGCATAAGGCAGCATGACCTCTTCAAGTATTCTGATGTATTCAAACTGATCCATGATCCCTGGTATGCGATAAATAGGCCCAACACTGTAACATCCCCATATCATGATGCTTGCGCAACCGCGCTTCACTGTCTTCACAGTGTACTGTGGCTTGAATTCAATGTTTGGGGATCGTCTGACAAACTGTCTACGGCCACTAGACCCAAAAGGAACAATCTTACTTTCATCAGTCCACAAAATGTTGTGCCATTTCTCTTTAGGCCAGTCAATGTGCTCTTTGGTAAATTGTAATTTCTTCAGCACGTCTTTTTTTCAACAGTGGGACTTTACGGTGGCTACTTACAGATAGCTTGGCTTCACATAGGCGTCTTCTAATTGTACCAGTACTCACAGGTAACTTTAGACCTTCTTTAATCAGCCTGGAGCTGATTGTTGGCTGAGTCCTTGCCATTTTGGCTAGTCTTCTATCCATTCGAATGGTAGTTTTTCGCTTTCTTCCACGTCTTTCAGGTTTTGGTTGCCATTTTAAAACATTTGCGATCATTTTAGCTGAGCAGCCTATCATTTTCTGCACTTCTTTATATGTTTTCCCCTCTCCAATCAACTTTTTAATCAAGGGATGCTTTTCTTCTGAACAATGTCTGGAACAACCCATTTTCCTCAGAATTTCAGAGAGAAATGCACTGTAACCAGCATGTACAAGATTTGCTGCCTTCCTTCCTTAAATAAGGGCAATAATTGCCACCTGTTTTTCAAAGAATGAATGACCTGAATAATAGAACTCCACACTGCTATTATTTTGAACATGCCCCTTTCAATTAGTGATTCAATTACACAGAATCAGCAGCATGTATGTCATGACTGTTGGGTCTGTTGGATTTCTATTACTTTACTACACCTGCTAGAAAATTATTTGCCATGTAGAAATATCATTTCTACCAAAAACAGTGATTGATCAGGTTAGTGATGTCTGACTGCTATTATTTTGAACACAACTGTAAAGGGAGACAATACAGCAACAATACAGTTCAATACAAGAGGGATAGGAGGGCCCTGCTCCTTGGAGCTTACAATCTAGGGGGGAGGGGTTAGTGGTACAAAAGGTAATAACTGTGGGGGATGGACTTGTAGGAAGAGTAGAAGATTCCATTATTAGCAGAGGGCAGGATAAGCTTCCCTGAAAAGATAGGTTTTCAGAGAAAAGTAAAAGTGAGCAGAGTGGGCGATAGTCTGATAAATTGGGGTAGAGCGTTCCAGAGGATGGGGGAAGCTCTGGAAAAGTCCTGGAGATGAGCATGGGAGGAGGAGACAAGGAAGCTAGAGAGAAGGAGGTCTTGTGAGGAGCGGAGAGTATGGTTTGGGAGATATTTGGAGACAAGATTGCTGATGTAATTTGGGGCTTTGGAGTTATAAAGGGCTTTATATGTTATTGTTAATGTTTTGAATTTTATCCGTTGGGCAATGGGAAGCTAGGGGAGGGATTGGCAGAGAGGGGTAGCTGATACAGAACGGTTAGTAAGGTGGATGAGTCTGGCAGCAGCATTCATGATAGACTGAAGAGGTAGGCCAATAAAGAGGGAGTTATAATAGCCAAGGCGAGATTTAACAAGGTAGTAAATAAGTTGCTTAGTGGTTTCCCGGGTTAAGAATGGCCATATCTTGGAGATGTGGGGGTGAAGTCTACAAGATTTGGACAGCGATTGGATTTGGGGCTGAAAGGACAGATGGGAGTCTAGGGTTACACCTAGCACCCTGGCATGAGGGGAAGGACTGATGATTGTGTTATTGATTTTGATGGAGAAGTTAGGGGAGCGGGCACAGGCTGCAGGGAATGCTAAGAGCTCAGTTTTGGAAAGATTGAGTTTGAGGAAGTGGCGTGACATCCATGTCAATATGTCGCTTAGGTCAAAAGATGAGGTTAGGTTGAGATGTAGCCAGGCTATTACCATTAACAGGGATATAACCATATCTTACCTTTCAATATTGACAAAAAACGTAAAATAAATTTAAATAGCTATTAATGGGGTTGATTGTAAATCATGCAGCATGTATTTTTACCAACACTCCAGAAACTTACAGTTAATTGTTAAAAACAAGGTAGAATAACTTTTAAATGCAAAACTGTAATTTTTTTTTTTTACTTACCTGTAAACTCTGAAGTCCTCCAAAAGCAGTAAATAGTAGTAAAAATCCAAAGGATACAACAAGAACATTTTTAAGATACTTGTCCATTCTAATATTTAGGCTAAAATAAGATCAATTTAATTTTCTTGTTTTGATAGCATGTACAGTATATGCAATTTGTATTTTTAGATCTGAAAGACAGCAAATGTCTGTAAGAGTCTGAACTTTGAAACTTTATTGATCCTATGATGTTTTACTTTAATGGTTACTTATTCACTCGATGAACTGCAATGGTGAGCAAAAGGTCAGCTTTTATTTAATCATTAAGGATAAAATATCTTGATTGCAAAGTACCTAAAAAAAATAAATATTGCTGGTCTTTACTGTTTAGAGGGTTTATCGGCAATGTGTAAACATCATTTCTTTAGTTATTTCAGGAAACAGGTCTGTTTTTTTAATGTACAAAATGTTTGTAAAGCTTGTTCTAAGAATAATATGATAAAATACAAAGCAATACAATACACATGCATGTACTATCTACGCTAGTCATCCTAACTAGAAGCTTGAATTTCACAAGAATACATTAAATGTTTATTTATAGTTTTATCTTCCAAAACAAAATGTACCACTCTTCACACTCATGGCTTATTCATGTCATAATTTTTTGGCAGCACCAATATTTGTGAGCAACTATTTGCAGGATGAAGCACACAAAGGGCACAATTAGAACCAAAGGCACAGAGACCACTCACCAAGAGCCCCGGGTCCTGTACTAATGTTCGGGACCCTGAACTCCTGATTCCGGGTCACCTGATCACTGTGATAGTCTGATTGCCTATCACAGTGACCAGACACTGTAAAGTCATCCCGCATGCTTTCTCTCTGAATGGAGGAGGATAGATTGGAGGATACATTGTATCTCTCTCCTTGCAGAAAGAAAAAAAAACAACAACTGTGTGTAAATAATAATAGTGTTCTGGCTCTCCAGTCTGAGCATTGATAGTGTGATCTCTGTAACTTACAGTTGTGATGAGATAGCAATAACTTCAACCTCAGTTGGATACCACAGTCAGTGACTCAATGAGAATGACATCTTGTAGATCTTGTGAAGTTTATTCCATAAACTGAGAGAATCTTACAACAATGAAATTCCATAGGTCAAAATATCATACTGTTCCCTGCCATGAGGCTTGCTACAGTGCATCTCTGGGAAAGGGGGAGGGCTATCTATGCAACATTAACTAAACCAAAGGAAAGGGAGGAGCAGAGACAAGATATAGAAAACATTTAAAGGCATATGACAGTCAATATGACAGTCGTGAAAAATGACACTCCCCGTCGAAATCTATGATTTCTATTATAATAAACTTTAGTTCAAGTCCAATATAAATAATGAAGATTTTTTCCAGGAACAACAGCAAAACAAGAGGGAAGGGAAGAACAAGGGAAAACAATGCAAACATTTAGCATAATTCTTGCAGATGTTGGTCTCGAAAGTCCAGGCTGAGACATGGAAATCCATATTCAGAGGGGAACGGAGCAACATGCACATTCCTTCTTACCTCCCGTTAAATCAGGTTGATGACTTGTGTTCCTCTTTGGGCAAAAGAAGTACTAGTTCCTTTATAGGCCTGGAGTAAAAGTGCGCAGGACCTTCTTTCATGGTGGATATAGCCAAGATGTGTCCAGAAATGCAGCAGTAGGTACTTCACGACTGCCGCAGTCAGCAGGGTTGAGGCTAGTGGGAACATAGTGCCATTGTTCAGGATTTAGAGATTGTTTCCAGGATTTCCACTTTTGTTGTTTCTCTTTTGGTAAAGGGGTATCCCAGTCTGAGCTTTCAGAAGTACGTTGTCTCAGCAGTATTTTACCCTGAATGGTGAGATGTGTATCGAAACCTAATGGATCATAAATGCTGTTCACTGTAGACAATACTCCTCGCTTTGTGAAGGGCTTGTCACAGGCTGATGCTTGAAATGTGAATGTGTCTTGTTTAACATTCCAAAGCAATCCAAGACTGCGTTGTGTAACAGAAATGTCAGATCCTAGTTGGAATTTCTTCACACTGACAGCATGGTCATCAGAAGGAAAGGCTATCATGACCTTGTCGCTGTTAGAAATAATTTTGTGAAGTCTGAGGTTTGCAATGGCAGCATGTTCTGGGTTCTAGTAAGAAGGTCAATAGTTTCTTCTTCATTGGGCAGAGATTTAAGTCCGTCGTCTACATAGAAATTCCTTTTGACGAACTGTCTTGCATCAGATCCAAATTCTTTCTCACCATCTTGAACTGTTTTCCTTAGTCCATAAATTGCTACTGCAGGAGAAGGACTGTTACCGAAAACATATACCTTCATTCGGTAGTCTATGACTTCATCGTTGACATCATTATTGCGGTACCATTGGAAACCGGAGGAAATTTCTGTAATCTTCACGGACGATGAAACAGTGGAACATCTGCTGAATGTTAGCCATAACAGCAATTGGCTCTGGTCTGAAGCGAAGTAAAACTCCTATGAGATTGTTCAGATTAGGCCCAGTAAAAAGATTGTCATTGAGGGAGACACCTTCATGACGACCACTTGAGTCAAAGACCATCTTAATCTGATCAGGCTTGCGAGGATGGTAGACACCAAAGCATGGTAGGTACCAACATTCTTCTCCTTCCATAAGAGGAGGTGCAGGCTCAGCATGATCTCTCTCAAACACCTTCTGCATAAAGTCCACAAAGTGCTTTTTCATTTCAAGCTTCTGGTTCAAACTGTGATTTAAAGAAACAAACCAAGATTCTGCGTGTACCCCGTTGTTTGGTAGTCTCTGTCAGGAATGGACTTGCCAGTAATGGTGGGACTCACCTGCCTTGTGGGCTGCAGTACCAGGGCTGGCCAGCGGGTGCTCTCAGCAATCAGAGACTCAACCCTGCAGTTAGCCAAACACCTGAAGCTGATTACGGAGGTGTATTTAAGGGATGGCCAGACCTGCAGTCTGGGCCTTGGTGTGTGTTTTTCTATGGGCCCCTGTATCTTGTTACCTGCGTTCCTGTTCCTGCCTGACTCGTTGCCGACCCTGCCTGATCCTGACCTCTGCTGACTTCTCCGGTTTGATCCCTGGCTTGTGACCCCGACCATTCTCTGCCTGACCCCCTGTACCTACCTGCCCGTTAGTTGCTGTACCCGGCTCGTGACCTGACTACTCCTGTTCCTGACTCCTGACTCCTCCTGTTCCTCCTTCCTGACTCCTCCTGTTCCTACCTGCCCGATTGTTATTGACCCGGCCTGCCTGACTACGCTTGCATTGTATGTATTGTTATCTGTGGGTGGCTTGGTTTGGTTCGTTTGCACTTTGTTTATGTTTTAGTATTGCACTGCGTTTTGTATTGTTAGTATTAATAAATTATATTGTTTATAACATATCTGAAGCCTGCGTTTCCCTGCGTCAGTTCACATACCTCTGGTCATACCCGGAGCCCTGACATTACACCAAGGCCAATCCTGACCAGAAGTGGCTGCACAGGGAAGCCATCTTGGCTTGTTGCTGGGAAGAATGGATTTTGATGAGGTTGTGTATTTGTCGCTGCTGGTTTTTGATGACAGAGAATATGCTTATCAGACTCTGAGGGAGTATACCTGGGATCAACTGCTAGAATGTATACGGATCGCTCATGTTCTAGTAGATCAGGGCACAGAGTTCTCTGAGGTGCAACCTTTGATTCAGGTTTGTGTAGAGTTGGCTTCATCTGGTACCCCTGAAAGCAGGAATGACTTTTTGCCACCATTTAGTGCAGACCAGGTAGAGTCCCTGGTATGGTTATTAGAGGATGATGTGGATTGCTTCTTGGAGCATTATGCTGCATGTTCACCACAGGTATTAAGGGACTGTATAAACGCAGTGCAGTCTTTGACCAGACAGGCTTTGTGTAAGCTCAGCTTTGTTCAACCCATACTGCAGACATGGTCAGACTTGTTGCACCCAGCCTCAGTCAGCTTGCAACGTCATTCCTCTGCTCAAGGCACTCTTCCTGCATCCCCGACAGCACCCCCAGTGACGGCCCAGTATACTCTGCTAACTACCACATACCAGTCCCCTGCTCCCACTCGCTGCACCTATCCTTTCTTTGGTCCTGTGGAGAGGTCCTCTGTGGCGGCTGCTCCCTCCTCTGTTCCATCTTCCAGCTCTTCTCTGTCCTCAGCTGCTCCATTCATTTGCAGACTTGCATTTACTTGCAGTGCTCCAGTAGTTAAAACCAGAAAAAGAAAAAATTCTTTCCAACCAGTACCATCCTGCCAGTATCCAAACCGGTGAGCCTGCCGTCTGAGAACCTGCCTTCCGTGGTTCAGCCTGGTGCCTCGGCACCCGCACTTCAGCCTGATGTCTCTACCCAGCCTGATGTCTGTACCCAGCCTGATGAACTGATCCAGCCTGATGATCCTATCACGCCTGATGACCCAGTGCCTGCTGTCATACCTGGTGACCTGATGCCCGCTGTCGAGCCAGACGATCCAATGCCTGATGACCCAGTGCCTGCTGTCATGCCTGGTGACCCGATGCCCGCTGTCGAGCCAGACGATCCGGTACCTGATGACCCGGTGCCTACTGTCATACCTGGTGACCCGATGCCCGCTGTCAAGCCAGACGATTCAATGCCTGATGACCCAGTGCCTGCTGTCATGCCTGGTGACCCGATGCCCGCTGTCGAGCCAGACGATCCAATGCCTGATGACCCAGTGCCCGCTGTCATGCCTGGTGACCCGATGCCCGCTGTCGAGCCAGACGATCCAGTGCCAGATGACCCGGTGCCTGCTGTCGAGCCAGACGATCCGGTACCTGATGACCCGGTGCCCGCTGTCGTGCCAATTGACTCAGAGCCCACTGTCGTGCCTGGTGACTCGGTGCCCACTGCCTTGCCAGATGACGCGGTGCCCGCTGTCGAGCCAAATGACCTGATGCCTGGTGACCTGATGCCTGCTGTCGAGCCAGACGATCCAATGTCTGACCCAGTGCCCGCGGTCATGCCAGTTGACTCGGAACCCACTGTCGTGCCTGGTGACTCGGTGCCCACTGCCTTGCCAGATGACGCGGTGCCCACTGGCGAGCCAAATGACCTGATGCCTGGTGACCCGATGCCCGCTGTCGTGCCTGATGACCCTGTGCCCGCCGCTCCGCCTGGGGGCCCCTTGCCTGCCGCCCCGCCTGGTGGCCCGGTGCCTGCTGCTCCGCCTGGTGATCCGGTGTCCAGCCCGATGTGCCTCTGCCCGGAGTCCAGCCCGATGTGCCTCTGCCCGGAGTCCAGCCCGATGTGCCTCTGCCCGGAGTCCAGCCCGATGTGCCTCTGCCCGGAGTCCAGCCCGATGTGCCTCTGCCCGGAGTCCAGCCCGATGTGCCTCTGCCCGGAGTCCAGCCCGATGTGCCTCTGCCCGGAGTCCAGCCCGATGTGCCGCTGCCCGGAGTCCAGCCCAATGTGCCAGTCTTTGATATCCCGCCAGTTACCAGACCCGGGCGGTGGAACATTTTGCCCAGCTAGGACTGTTTGGAGCGTCCTGAGGCCGATCCTTGAGGGGGGGGGTACTGTCAGGAATGGACTTGCCAGTAATGGTGGGACTCACCTGCCTTGTGGGCTGCAGTACCAGGACTGGCCAGCGGGTGCTCTCATCAATCAGAGACTCAACCCTGCAGTCAGCCAAACACCTGAAGCTGATTACAGAGGTGTATTTAAGGGATGGCCAGACCTGCAGTCTGGGCCTTGGTGTGTGTTTTTCTATGGGCCCCTGTATATTGTTACCTGCGTTCCTGTTCCTGTTCCTGCCTGACTGACTCGATGCCGACCCTGCCTGATCCTGACCTCTGCTGACTTCTCCTGTTTGATCCCTGGCTTGTGACCCCGACCATTCTCTGCCTGACCCCCTGTACCTACCTGCCCGTTAGTTGCTGTACCCGGCTCATGACCTGACTACTCTCTGCCTGCTCCTCCTGTTCCTACCTGCCCGATTGTTATTGACCCGGCCTGCCTGACTACGCTTGCATTGTATGTATTGTTATCTGTGGGTGGCTTGGTTTGGTTAGTTTGCACTTTGTTTATGTTTTAGTATTGCACTGCATTTTGTATTGTTAGTATTAATAAATTATATTGTTTATAACATATCTGAAGCCTGCTGTGAGGGATCTCCACGATCCCCGCCGCGATGGTCCCGGCGCAGGCGCAGTAGAAGCCGCTGGGCACCAATGGCAGCGCAGGGCACGATATTTAAACGGCCCTGAGCTGTCATTCGGTGCCTTCTGGTCTTATCCTTATCCTGTATCCTGTATCCTGAACCTGTTTCTAAGTAAGTTGCTGACCCAGATTGTACCTGACCACTGCTGTATTCTCCTGCCCAGACCCTTGCTTTGCCTGACCTCTCTCTTGAATGCCCCCTATTGGATCTGACCTGCTGTTGCTGACCTGGCGTGTGACCCGACTATTCTCTGCCCGCTGCCTTGTACCGTACCGTCCTCCCCGTTACCGACCCGGCTTGCCTGACTCTGCACTTGCTCAGCCATCCATCCATCCATCCCTCTCAACGGGGTCTCCAGACCTCCTCATATCAGGCTCTCTCCCGTGGGAGCCCCTGGCGAACACCCCTACCACTGACGGGTATCCTCAGTAGGCACGACCTGGTTGCGGGGTACTCCAAGTCCATCCCCACCTTCAGGGGCCCTGGTGAACAAGTACTCTGGGACTTAGACTCCATGCGCTGGGGACGCCTGATTAGTGGAGTGCTAGTGGTGTCGCCGGGCGGTCCCTTACAGTACCAGAAGGCCATGACTGAGCCTAGAGGAGGGCCCTCCCCGCTGGAAGAAATTTGCAGGCATCTATCTAACCTGACGCAGGCCGTAGCAGCCTTGCAGGATAAATGTATGCAGCTGGAGAACCGCTTCCAGACCTGCTCCATATCTGACCCAGCCCCACAGGCCCTGGTTTCTGCACCCCCGGCTGCTCTTGAGCCAGCGTCAGGGGCCTCCGCCCCGCTACCTATGGCGGAACCCCGAGTACCCTTACCGGAGCGTTTCCACGGGGACCGCACACGCTTCAGGTCATTCCGTGAATCCTGCCTCCTATTTTTTGAACTTCAACCCCATACCTTTTTGACTGAATCAGTGAAGGTGGGATTTATAATCTCACTGTTGCAGGGTGAACCCCAAGATTGGGCCCATCGGCTAAGGGGAAACAATGACCCACACCTAGGAACAGTCAAAGATTTCTTTGAAGCGATGGCCATCCTATATGATGACCCGCAGCTGGCAGCCTCTGCCGAAGCAATCTTATACACACTCCGACAGGGTCGTCGGGCGGCAGAGGAATACGCCTCAGAATTTAGGCGTTGGATGGGGGACACTCGCTGGAACGAGTTTGCCTTGCTGCACCAGTTCCGCATGGGGCTATCAGAACCCCTAAAGGATGAGCTGACCCGGGTAGAGGTTCCCGAGTCATTAGAGGATCTAATTGCCCTGACGATAAAAATTGACCGACGACTGCGGGAACGCAGGTTTGAGAGGTCCGGCCAGGGTCGTGGAAACAACTGGGGTCCATTCCTAGGCCCCAGCCAACCACCCAGACCAAGTATCCAGAATCCACTTCCAGGAGATGTTCCAGAACCCATGCAACTAGGCCTGGCTCGGCCCAAATTATCGCCAGAAGAACACCAGCGGAGACGCTCTCAGAACCTCTGCCTCTACTGTGGGGAAGCCGGTCATATGGTACGATCCTGCCCTCAGAAAATGAGTAAGTGTACCTCTTTTTCTTCTTTGTCTATTGGCAATGTCAGTCCTTCCCAATACTTAGTTGTGCCCCTCTCCTTTCAGCTTCCAGAAAGGACCGTGGAAGTGACAGCCATAATTGATTCGGGGGCATGCAGTTGTTTCCTGGATTTAGACTTTGCTCGCCAGCAGAAAATTCCCCTCCAACCCAAAAAGAGGGGTTTTAACATAATTTTGGCTCCCAGATAAAATCAGGAGTGGTTAATCAGGAAACTCCCCCCATTGCCACTACCATTGCCAACCAACACCGGTAATTTCTCCGCCTGGATGCCATTGCGTCACCTCTTTTCCCAGTCATTTTGGGGCTCCCTTGGTTATGGGCCCATAACCCCCAAATTGACTGGGAAACCGGGTCAATCTTGTTCCCTTCCCCATACTGTCAGGAACACTGTCGCACTTCAGGCCCGGCAGGCCCCCAGGTCCTCCTATGCTCCGAGGGGGACTCTGATCTGAAACAGGTTATTCCCGCAGCATATCATGAATTCCTGGACGTGTTCAGTAAACGGCGAGCAGATACCCTGCCCCCCCACCGCCCTTATGACTGTCCCATCGACCTGTTACCCGGCTCTGAGATTCCTTTTGGGCGAATTTTTCCCCTATCTGAACTTGAATTGGGGGCCCTGAAGGAATATATAGAGGACAGTCTCCAGAAGGGGTTCATCCGTCCCTTCACTTCACCAGCAGGGGCGGGGATCTTCTTCGTGGAAAAAAAAGACAAGTCTCTGAGACCATGTATTGACTACCGGGAGCTGAACAGGGTCACGATTAAAAATCGTTACCCATTACCGTTGGTGCCAGAGTTATTTCAGAGCCTGAAGGCTGCGGTCATTTTTACTAAACTTGATCTAAGGGGGGCGTACAACCTAGTTCGCAAAAGGGAGGGGAACGAGTGGAAAACGGCGTTCCGTACCCGGTTTGGGCACTTTGAATACCTGGTCATGCCATTCGGGCTGTGCAATGCACCAGCCACATTTCAACATTTTGTAAATGATATTTTCAGGGATTACCTGGAAATTTTTGTTATCGTTTACCTGGACGATATACTGATTTTCTCATCCTCCCTGAAGGATCACAGGATACATGTGGCAAGGGTGTTGGGGCGGTTGCGTCAGCATGGGTTATACGCCAAGGCAGATAAGTGTTGCTTTGAGCAACCTAGCATTACATTCCTGGGGTTGATTATCTCCACCGCGGGGGTCGCAATGGACCCTCAGAAAGTCTCTGCGATTTTGGAGTGGCCGGTACCCGCGGACAAAAAAGGCGTCCAGCAGTTTATCGGGTTTGCAAATTTTTACCGGAAGTTCATTAAGAACTTCTCGGGTCTGGTCTCCCCCATAACTCAGTTAACCAAGCTTGGAACCTGGTTCAGATGGACGCCGGAGGTTCAGGAAGCCTTTGAGGCCTTGAAGAAACTCTTTACCTCGGCACCCATTCTGGGCCACCCGGACGCTGCCCTGCCATGCATCTTGGAAGTAGACGCATCGGAGAATGCGGTGGGGTCCATCCTGTCCCAGCGAAAGGGCACCAAAGAATTACTCCATCCCGTAGCGTTCTTCTGGAGGAAACTTACCCCAGCCGAGAAGAATTACGATATCGGGAGTTGTTGGCCATCAAAACAGCACTCAAAGAATGGAGGTACCTGCTAGAAGGTGCCTCGCACCCCATCTTGATCTTCACAGATCACAAAAATCTCGAGTACCTGAGGACCGCCAAACGTTTACGCCCACGGCAGGCGAGATGGGCACTGTTCTTCTCCAGGTTCACTTTTCACATCACGTATAGGCCCGGATCTAAAAATACGAAACCCGATGCACTATCTCGCATGTTTGAAGACTCCAAAGAAGAACCGGTACCTGATACTATTCTGTCTTCAGGAAATTTCTTGGCGCTCCAGACGGACCTTCGGTCCAAGCTATTGGAGGCATCCACGGCCGCGTCAATCCCAGTTGGTGTGTCCCTCCAGAACAAGGGGGGACTCCTATGGAAGGATGGGTTGGTCATGGTCCCTGAAGAGGTCATGGTCCCTGAAGAGGTCCGAACCCTTGTCCTGGGACATTGCCATGACCACCCGATGGCAGGACACTTTGGCCCAGCCAAGACCCTGGAGCTTCTCCAATGCTCTTTTTGGTGGCCGAGTATGGCCAAGGATTGTAAGCTCTATGTAAGATCCTGTACCATCTGCCAGAAAAACAAGCCATCGAGGAACAAGGCTTGGGGACTGCTGCGGCCTTTGCCGATTCCTGAACGACCTTCGCAAAGGATCGCGATGGACTTTATAGTCGAGCTCCCACCGTCCCAAGAACACTCCGCTCACTTCGTACCATTAAGGAAGACTCCGTCTGCGTCCGAGACTGCGCGAATATTCATCCAGGAAATCGTAAGACTACATGGCGTCCCGGAGGACGTTGTCTCTGATCGAGGGGTCCAATTCACATCTAGATTTTGGAGGGCCCTGTGCAATGCCCTGGATATCAAGTTATCCCTCTCCTCTGCTTTCCACCCTCAGACCAACGGACAGACCGAGAGGACCAACCAGACCCTAGAACAATACTTGCGTTGCTACACGTCCTTCCTTCAGGATAATTGGTTACCACTTTTACCATTAGCGGAATTTGCATATAACAACGCAAGCCATTCAGAAACAGGGCAATCTCCGTTCTTCTCCAACTACGGATTTCACCCTGTCTTTCTCCCTGATTTGGTCTCTGAATGCCCAGTTCCGGCAACACAAGACGAATTAACCTTCTTCTCCTCGAACAACAAAGTAATACAGGAAGCCATCGCTCGGGCCAAGGAGTACAACAAGAATGCGTTTAACAAGAAACGAAGGGGGGATCTGGTGCTGAAGCCTGGGGATAAGGTATGGTTGGCAACAACCAACTTGAGAATGCTATGTCCCTCGAAGAAATTGGGACCTAAATTCATGGGGGCCTTTTTGTGTGAAGCGAATGATCAACGAGGTAACATATGAACTTATCCTTCCTGAAACATTCAAAATTCATCCTGTTTTCCACGTGTCCTTACTTAAACCTGTGATCCCGGATGCCTTCCCAGAACGAGAATCCAGACCTCCGGAGGCCATAACGGTAGAGGGACAAGAAGAATTTGAGGTGGAAACAATCCTGAAGTGCCGAAGAAGGGGGGGCCAGACCCAATTTCTTATTAAATGGAAGGGCTATGGCCCTGAGGACAATTCTTGGGAACCAGCCCATAATGTCCATGCACCCAGACTTGTCCGGAGGTTTCTTCGTGACCACCCGTGGTGGAGAGATCGGGTGGGCATCCGGAGGTTGCCCGTAGGGGGGGGCCAATGTCAGGGATCTCCACGATCCCCGCCGCGATGGTCCCAGCGCAGGCGCAGTATGCCGCCCTGTGCAGGGATGCGAGCTCTAGGTCCGGGCCGGCCGCGGCGTGCGAGTTCGCGCATGCGCAGTAGAAGCCGCGGCCGCCCGCTGGGCACCAATGGCAGTGCAGGGCGCGATATTTAAACGGCCCTGAGCTGTCATTCGGTGCCTTCTGGTCTTATCCTTATCCTGTATCCTGAACCTGTTTCTAAGTAAGTTGCTGACCCGGATTGTACCTGACCACTGCTGTATTCTCCTGTCCAGACCCTTGCTTTGCCTGACCTCTCTCTTGAATGCCCCCTATTGGATCTGACCTGCTGTTGCTGACCTGGCGTGTGACCCGACTATTCTCTGCCCGTTGCCTTGTACCGTACCGTCCGACCCGGCTTGCCTGACTCTGCACTTGCTTAGCCATCCATCCATCCCTCTCAACGGGGTCTCCAGACCTCCTCATATCAGGCTCTCTCCCGTGGGAGCCCCTGGCGAACACCCCTACCACTGACGGGTATCCTCAGTAGGCACGACCTGGTCCCGGGGTACTCCAAGTCCATCCCCACCATCAGGGGCCCTGGTGAACAAGTACTCTGGGACTTAGACTCCATGCGCTGGGGACGCCTGATTAGTGGAGTGCTAGTGGTGTCGCCGGGCGGTCCCTTACACCTGCGTTTCCCTGCGTCAGTTCACATACCTCTGGTCATACCTGGAGCCCTGACAGTCTCTTTCTTGGGGTACGAAATGGTAGAGGTGCTACCCAACTGTTGGAATCATCTTAGTAGAACTCTTTACTCATAGTTTTCAAGAATTATTGGTCTTCTATGGTAGCTGCTAACTCATTGTCTTTAATGGTTAACTCGAACACTGTGTTGCCAATGTTGTCATCCCAGAGATTAAGAGCTTTATTGTCTTGTATGATGTGCTGTTGTGCACCTTTTTCAAACAGTCTTTCTTTCACAATATATTTATGTGGTCGTTGTGCAGAACAAGTTGTTTGTCCATTTGACAGGACATGTGTTTTAAAGGAAGAGACTGAGTAGGACCTCTTGTCCTTGTCTAGGCAGACATTGCCTATGATGACCCATCCTAGATCCAGACTCTGAGCATATGGTGCATTGTGTGGACCATTGATTTAATGACAAACTTTGTGCACCCTTAGGATGTCTCGACCAAGTAACAACAGGATATCGGCACTTTCATCGAGGGCTGGTATTTGGTTGGCTATGTGCTTTAAGTGAGAATGGTGAAAAGGAGTAGGGATCCCCTCTTTGATGCTTGAAATCTGGTTGCACTCAGTGATAGTGGGCAAAGATATTTCCACATTGGCATTCAGAGGAGCAACTATAAGACCACTGGTTCTCCTACCTAAGACTTCTGTAGTGCCGAACAAATGCTTAGAGTATAAGGCAGAGCATCTCCAGCTATGTTCAACACTTCAAAAAAACTGTGTTCTTGCAAGAGATCTGTTACTCTGAGCATCCAGAATAGTAAACAGTCTTATGACCTTTCAGGTTGACCTTTGGGGTATACACGGACCAAGCATATCTTTGCACAGGATTTGTCGCAGAATCCTTCTCCACAGACCTCTGTACATGTAGAGAACACTGGGGTGGTAGGTGTTGCTTGATCTGAGTGCTCCCCGCCTTGCTTTGCCCCAGGAAGTTTGTTTGTGAGCATAGTAGAGTTGTGCGAATATTGATGAAGAGCTTGCACATGGTCATTACTGTCACACTCTATACATTTGATGATTGCTTTACAGTCCTTTGCAAAGTGTTCTGTGGAGGCACGGCATTTGTAGCAAACCCCAAATTTCTTCAAAAGTTCCATACTTTCTTGGAGGGTTTTCTTTCTGAAGCTGATACATTTCTTAAGTGGATGTGGTTTGTTGTGTATTGGACATTGGCGATTTGGGTCCTCAATTCTCTTGTTTTGATCAGTCTTTTCAAGAACTGTAGAAGGTGCAGGTAGAACATTAGTCCTTTTCACTAACGCTGGACCTCTACGGTCTCTGTGCGACATACGTGTGTTTGTAGGTCTTGGAGAGAGTGTACTAAGAAGGTTACAGTCCACATATGAGAAACTTGGGTTATTCTTAGTGTCTGCAATTCTTTTGATGAACTTGCAGAAGTAGGAAAATGGAGGAAAGGCAATTCTATGTTCTTCCTTATACTTTGATCCAAGCGCTGCCCATCTTTCTTGAATTCCATATGGTAGCTTGAGAACAATAGATTTGATGCCATGAGAGGTGTCAAGGTAACTGAGACCACGTAAGTTGATGTCAGTCTTAGCAAGTTGAAGCTCCAATAGAACATCGCTGAGTTCTTGAAACTTTAGATTGTCGTTAGCAGAAATCCTTGGGAAGCTTTGCGACCTTTTGAATAAAGCATCTTCAATGGCCTCTGGGCTGCCAAAGATATGTTCAAGTCTGCCCCAAGCAGCATTAAGGCCTGCAGCAGGGTTGTCAACATGAACTGCTTTGAATCTCTTGATGCGTTCAGTAGACTGGGGACCTAGCCATCTGATGAGTAGATCTAATTCCTCTGTGGCATTGATGTCTAGGTCACTCATTGTGGCCTTAAAAGTGGATTTCCAGACTCTGTAGTTTTCAGGCTTGTCATCAACAAGCTCTCTGTGGAGCATGCACTGTGACATGTCCGTGTTTTCAGATTTTGGGTGCATGACTGAAGGAGTAACAGAGTTGGTTGTGATGGTTGGTGGACTTACGTGGAGTGATTTAGGAACATATGTTGCTGCAAAGGCATTCAATGCTGGAGCTGGCCTAAAGTCCATTGGCATGTTGGTTTGCAGAGTAGTGCGTTTGCTAGGAGGTACTCTGTTGGTGTCAAAGTATGATGGATGGTCTATTAAATACACACCAGTGGGCGCATGCGCGGCCGGCTCCGGAGATGGACGCTCAATGAGGTGAGCTCCGTCCACCCACCAGCGCGATAGCGGCACACTATGACCCCAGGAAATAATACTTACATTGTCAGCAGTATTAACCCCTCGCCATCTGAACGGGCTATGACTCGCAGCCACAAAACGCCGGGTCATCCAGGAAAGATTACCAGCTTCTTTCCAGCAGTCAGCCCCTGCAGCCAAGATGGCACTGGCTGCACACAGAACGGCCTCACAGCACAGCAAGGGGAGAACACAGATCATCAGGCAGCATACAACCCAGACCCCAGGCTGAAGGGATCACTATATCCAGGGGATTCGGGTGAGTCTTCTCCCCCCGTCTCCTACATCCAGCAGCCCTGCAAAATCCAGGCCCAGACTGGACACAGGATCACCCCCTGACAGACAACCTTCTCTCTCAGCTACTATTCTAATAGCTAATGCTCCAACTTTAATTGAATCCTATCCTGCTTCTGACCAACCTATCACAGAGATTTCCATGAAAAACATGCTCCATTCTCTGCGACAAACACTACATAATGACCTGACGGCATCATTATCTAATATATCAAAAATGGTTCAAAAAACAAGAAAAACGTATCCACCATATCGAGAACAAACTAGGGGAAATGTGTACCGCACATAATGACCTCATAGACGCACACACAGAGCAGAGCATGAGGCAAACATCGAACAAATAAATCTCAAATTGGCAGACTTAGAAGATCGCTCCAGGTGAAACAACATCAAATTCTGTGGTATCCCAGAATCCGTCACTATAGACGCCATAGTCCCATATATACATTATATGAAAAATCTCATCCCTACCCTCACAGAGGTAGAATTGGCCATAGATCTAGCACATTGAATCCCTAAACCATCATTTCTACCAGCAACGGTCCCCAGGGATATACTGGCGCGTATACACTTTTACCACGTGAAAGAAAGAATAATGATTGTGGCAAGAAATTCGGCCTCAATTCCTTCAGCCCAAGCAAACATTAAAATGTTCGCAGACATATCCAAAGCCACACTCTCCAACCATAAAAAGCTTATTACCATAACTAAAGCATTACAGAATCATGGAATCGGATACCAATGGGGCTTCCCCACGAAACTAAACGTCAAAACACCAAGGCAGATTTTATACAATCAAATCCATAGAAGGCAGGCACCGAACTACTGAAAACATGAAACATCATCCCAGCAGACCAACCAGCACCCAACCAGCCACAACAGATGGAAGCAGAATGGTCATAACCCTCGCTCAAACGTATTATCTCCATGCCCAACACCTTGGGCCTCACTCTCTAACGCATAAGCTGGCAATCGGTCCCTGATCGAATTTGTTAAACTTCCAAGTTCGTCTCAAGCATGAGCTCTTGAATGAGTCATGCTTACTCGTGCCTCCACATTACACAGTAGCAGACATTGCTACACGTGTTTTTTGCAAGTCTTTTTTACCCCTGTTCATACCCCAATCTAGCAGTCAACAGTCGCTAGAACCACCCCTCTCAACAACCCCCTCTACACAATTGAATGCTCATACTATAACTATGGCCAACCCAAGCTTACCAAGCTGCATACGTGGCGGCCCACCACCTCCGTCACGTGAAAAATCACTCATCTCCACAATACCTGAAATACCACCGCTACGAGATCCAAACTAACTACAATCAACTAAATGATTACTATAACTTCACTAAATGATCGAGGTCTCAACTCCCCTTTCAAAAGGTCCTGGCTCTCGAGAGAAGACCACTCCATACAACCTGACATCCTATTCCTACAGGAGACCCACTTTGCCTCATCCAAAACTCCTAAACTCAACATTCTCCACCTCTCCACAGTATATATGGCAACAAACTCTAAAATGAAAAATGGCGTCGTTATAGCCATAAGAGACTCCCTGCAGTTCCAATTCATTTCAGAAACAGCGGACCCACAAGACCGCTATCACATATTGATTTGCAAAATCAACGATACCCCATACACATTGGTGAACATCTATGGCCCTAACACCAATCAACTCCAATTCTTCAACAAACGTAACTCCATCATTACTCAACGGCGAAGACTTTAACATTATCAGTAATCCTCTTCTAGATTCCTCATCCAACAAAAGATCTTCAAAACAATCCTTCAACCAATTCCTTCATTCCAATGATCTTTATGATATCTGGAGATGCCAAAACAGTACAGAAAAGGACTATACCTACTACTCTCCATCCCATTTATCCTATTCCAGAATCAACTTCTTCATCACCGATAAATGGACTCTACAACACGTCACCTCCTCCAAGATTGGTACCATCACATGGTCAGACCATGCTCCAATCACTATCTCCCTTGACAGCAAGCAACATTCGTCGATACCCCGAATATGGCGATTGAACGCGACCTTGTTGAAAAACCAAGACTACAAGCAACAAATACTAGATGCACACAAGACATTTTTTTAACTTAATAATACCCTTTGTATATCCATACCAATTCTATGGTCAACCTATAAAGCATACATGAGAGGTATTTTGATACATCTAAACGCCCGCATCACCAAAAATAGGACCCAACAAATAGATGAACTCCTTGCCTCAATCCAAACAAAGGAAGAAAAAAACAAAAAATCCCAAGACCCAGCAATCTCTTCATCCCTTACAGCAGATAGAAACAAATTAAGATCCCTCCTACTTTACAAATATGATCTAAATCTCCAAAAAATGAAAGCAAAATTCTATTCACTAAGTAATAAAGCTAACTCATTGTTATCCAAAACGGTAAAACACAAACAGCTGAAATCCAAAGTAGCTTCAATTAAACACCCATCCACGAATACCCTAAACACAAACCCGCAAGATATAGCGAACGCCTTTGCAGAATACTACCAAAACCTATACAACCTCAAGAACAACCCAGACACCATCCAACCAACAATCGCTTCCATACAACAATTTCTCCACAGGACCAACCTCCCTCAACTATCCTCAGACCAACTTGACACCATCTCTATCCCAATTTCCCCCAAGGAAATAGAAACGACCATTAAAACACTCCCACTCAACAAATCTCCAGGAAATGACGCATACATTAACAAATACTATAAACACCTTCCCACAGACCTGTCTCCATACCTCCAACTTCAGAGTGCTTCACCAAAAATGAATAAATATATATTGTGGTTATCCTTCTGTGATAAGTGCTTCCACCATCCACCAGTGAAAAAACCAACATTAAATCGCACTCACCAGATTATGGCGAATAGTAAGCCTTTTAGGACTTTTAGGGATCCTCTTATAGTCTCCAGACCTCCATTCCACCACACCAGACTAGGATGATTCTTCCACCTCCTTTCTCCAAAACCGCTCCGCCGTTGTGCCAAAGAAGAAAATATTTTATATA
Source organism: Staurois parvus (assembly GCF_062004578.1). Classification (NCBI taxonomy): domain Eukaryota; kingdom Metazoa; phylum Chordata; class Amphibia; order Anura; family Ranidae; genus Staurois; species Staurois parvus. The sequence goes on along the minus strand of NW_028318992.1, from coordinate 524,162 downwards.
TTGTGATATTGCTAAGACCTCCTCTTAAGTCTATAGTAATAATGCCAGGTCACTTATGGTTCACAAAATCATTAAAGGCTTTTTATTATATAGCCTCCATCGGCCAAACACAGTCAAATACCCTCCAGGATCAATTGCAGAAATCCCACAACTTGCTGTGCAGAGGATAACAGTATGTGTGACAGACAGATCCCAAAATGGCCGCTGGAACGCACCGCTCAGCGTTCGTTCCACTCACTGGAAGTGACTATGATGTTCAAATGGACCAGAAGTGCGTCAACGTGTTTCGCCCCTCCCACTGGGCGTTCTCAAGACTTGAGTCTTGAGAACGCCCAGTGGGAGGGGTGAAACGTGTTGACGCACTTCCGGTCTGTTGTTTGAACATCATACGTCACTTCCGGTGAGTGGAGCGCACGCCGAGCGGTGCGTTCCAGCGGCCATTTTGGGATCTGTCTGTCACACATACTGTTATCCTCTGCACAGCAAGTTGTGGGATTTCTGCAATTGATCCTGGAGGGTATTTGACTGTGTTTGGCCAATGGAGGCTATATAATAAAAAGCCTCACTATATTCGCATCCATCCGTCAGAGTGTTGACAGATGGCACATTATCTGACCCCTTTGACTTCTCCAACGGCACCAGACAAGGCTGTCCACTCTCCCCGATAATATTTACACTCCTTATTGAACCCCTAGCATCCAAACTCAGAGAGGACCGGTCATTTACAGGAATCACACACCTCAACGTGGAACACATAATTAGCCTATTTGCGGACGATATTATATTAATGGTGACCAACCCAAAAACGTCCCTTAAAACAATTCACTCACACCTCTATACCTACTCAACAGTCTCATATTACAAGCTTAATGAACCCAAATCTTCCATACTAAACCTTCACATCCCACCCCAACTCCAAACTCTACTAGCTAAACAATTCCCATTCTCATGGGAAACGAACAACATTCCTAACTTAGGAATCAGACTCACACCGACGACAGATCAACTATACACTGCAAACCATAAAATATTAAACTATTCCCCGAGAACTAACCACACTCCACACCTCAGAACTCTCCAAACTAGGCCGAGTGGCAACCCTGAAAATGTACATTCTACCCAAAATCTTATACATATTCCATACACTCCCCATACCAATCCCTAACTCATTCTTTTCTAGTCTACAAACAATCCTCACAAAGTTCCTATGGAACTCTGCTTTCTTATGTGCGGCCTGAGTCTCCATTTCTGCTTTCTGATGTGCAGCCTGAGCCTACATTTCTGCAGCCCGAGCCTTCATTTCTGCTTTCTTATGTGCGGCCTGAGCCTCCATTTCTGCGGCCTGAGCCTCTGTTTCTGCTTTCCTTTGGGTGAAAGCTGCCTGAATTTTAGAAGCTTCAGCATCAGCACGGGCTTTTACTAGTTGTTGACAGTGTAGAAGATCTTGATTGTAGGGATTGTAGGGATTTGGAAGATCTTGAGGAGAGTCTAGTAGACGCAGAGCGATAAGATCTGGATTCATGGAGCTGTGCTATTCTCACCTCTGCCTTTGTCTTTGTTCGCACCACTAAATTGTCTCTTTCAAGAATGAGCTCCTCAAAACTCCTTTAATTCTTCCAATGACCCTTGAGTGTTGTACCGCTTTAACAAAGCAATCTATTTAACACACAGTCTTTGATAATTCTCATAAGCAACATTCAATTGCTGGATAGCGCCCTCTAGTTGTATTGGCTCATGAGATTGTTCGGAGAGAGCAGACATGCATTTAACAGTATTAGACCATAAGTCATTAATATTAGACAGCAATTCTGACTTATCAGCATTGAAATTCTCTTGCACTTTCCAAGATGGATTTCTTAAGCGTTTTTCTCTTTTATCTAAGTCCTGCTCTGGATGAAGCTCTGATTGTGATTGTGTATTAGTTTCCCCAGACTCTATATTACTTTCCTAAAACATCATGTTAGCAAGGAGAGGGGTTGATAGAGTTCACAGAGAAATGAATCAATTTTTCTGTGGGTGAGCAGGTTTCCTAGGCAATGGCTGCAGGAAGATTTTCTTTTTCTTTCTTATAAGTTCACAGGCAAGAGTTGTGTGGTAATGTATACACATGCAGTGTATACACTTGCAGTTGTAAAACATTCACATCAATAATTTGTCCTGACACTGATGAGTGTTATGCTGGGATATACTTGGAGGCATGTACAGACTTGTGTAGAGGTGGCTGCACTCTCTATAGCTGTTATATCCAGTATCCATGTAACATCTCACTGTGTATTCTAGCTAGCAAGGATTCCTATGAAGACAGTTCACTGATCCTTTGATTAGCCAGGTTCATATGAAGCATTTCACTGATCTTTTGACTGTTCTGTCTCTCAAATCTAAGTATTGATAGTGTGATCTCTGTAACTTACAGTTGTGATGAAATAGCGATAACTTCAACCTCAGTTGGATACCACAGTCAGTGACTCAATGAGAACATCTTGTAGATCTTGTGAAGTTTATTCCAAAAACTAAGAGAATCTTACAACAATGAAATTCCATAGGTCAAAAGATCATACTGTTTCTGCTCCATGCCATGAGGATTGCTGCAATGCATCTCTGGGAAAGGGGGAGGGCTATCTATAGAACATTAACTAAACCAAAGGAAAGGGAGGAGCAGACACAAGATATAGAAAACATTTAAAGGCATATGACAGTCAATATGACAGTCATGTGAAACATGACAAATAGTAATAATAAAATAACACCTAGATCAAGGTCAGTGCCAAGGTTAGTGTTTAGGTCAGGATTTTTTTTTTACTTAATAATATCAATGTCAGTTAATGTCAGTGTGCACTATTGTTTCTGGGCTGTATTACGGGTACAAACAACAACTAACATACACATACTGTATGTGGTATCACTGGGATCGACAGGAGAAGGAGAATTTATTTTGGGTTGTTCTTTCATGGTAGTAGCAAGAAATATACAGCTAAATGTAAAAAAATTATTTTTTTTTACTACTTTGGGGCAGTTTTCCTTTGATAATAAAAAAAATAAATCAGGAGATATCAATTACCATTTACCACCAAATGAAAGCCCAATTTGTGCTGAAAAAAACAAGGTATAATCCACCTGGATGCACAAAGTAGTTGTCATATGTACAGTTTTACAAACGCAAGTCAAAGTTCCAATGTTTTCTTAGGCATTAACATTTGTTTTACCCTTCGGCACGAAGGGGTTAAAAGGTGATGGCTACATTTGTTTTCAGAAAAATCAGAAAATTGTAAAAATACCATAATTTTTCTTTCTAGGTTTTCTTTCCATGACAGCATACCACACCCTTATCCTCACCTACAGGATGAGTTTAAATTTATAAAAATTAATGAATACTCCTCCAACCAACCATTCTGATTAACAATATAGACCAAGGGAAGAAATGTATACTGCCATGGATATTTACAATTATTTGGCTTTCAGTACCTGAAGTTGTGAAAAACGTTGTGAAACTCTGAATTGATTGGTAACAGGAAAATGGTTTTGAGAGTGATTTTCCACAACAAACAGTTCTCCAGAAGCGCAAAAAGCATTTTCATTTAAGTATGTCTAGGATATTGACTAAATCCCATTGAAGAAAGGCATTTTTTATGGAGAAATCTGATCTTCAGAAACTGTTCAACTAAAGGGTCAATGGCCTGGGGGGGCGTGTCCAAGATGGTGACTAAATAGGTGGCACACTGAGGGAGCTCCGTCACCTACCTCCTGATTTCTAACCGAATCCCTGCAGACCTGATGTTAACGGTCTCAGCAGTTGCTCCCTCTCTTCCCCTACATGTACCATGCTGAAGGGCAGACAATCCTCACTGACCCACGCGGCGCACCCAACCTCTACTACAAGTGGGGCCGGAGCCTTTCCTGCCAACGCAGCCAATATGGCAACTCAAATGGAGGACACAGAACCCGCACTCCTGGAACAAGAGAACTTCACAGCCCTCATGTAGGCTATTACTAACTGCCAAGCCACCCTGATGGGTAAGATAGATTCCCTCCAGCAGAACATAGGTCTTATCCATCAAGATATGAACAAATTCCACACTCGGCTGTCGGAGGCCGAACGCTGCATAGAGGAATTGGAGGATATCCAGCATGACCATGCGGCCACTGTGACGGGAGCGACTTTTGGGGGTGGGGGGACCCCTGTATTATCTCCCCAAATCATTATGTTTAACCCACCCTGTGCCTGTTTAAGGGTACAGGGTGTACATGTGAATGTCCCAGTATTGTGCATTTGTGTGTTGTCCTTTGTCTAGGCCACATGCCTGTCCATTGTTTGTTTGCCATGTGCTCCCCCCCATGGTGCTGTGCCTTCCTGTCCAGCAAACTATTATGGGATGTACTGTTTGTGTATTGGTGTGGGGGTTGGTCAATGTCCTTTGCCGCATGGCTGCATCCCATTGTTCTGTGTCTTGGGTTGGTTGGGGTGGTTCCCTGTAGCCCTTCCCACTGATAGGGCGGGCTGATGATGTATTTCCTGTTCCTGGTTGTGTTTCCCCGCCCTCTGTATATATTCTGTGTTTTGTGTTAAAATAAAGAGTTGGCTTTCTGTCTTAAGAGCTGGGTGCTGTCTATTTCCTGAGGGATTTCAAGGGTGTGATCCGTGGATGGTGTTCGGACAGGGGAAGCTGCGGGATCACGGAATATACCCAAGTGCGGTCGGGTACCGGTTCCGTTACATTGGTGGCAAGCGGTGGGATTGTGGTTCCAACTGTAAACACATCCAAACCACCACCGGGATTCAAGAGCAGGAAAAGATGTCAGTCACCCCAGTGGAGATATGGACCTGGCATCAGAGTTCCCAGGGCTGCTGCAGATCGTCCTTGCAACATACCCCAGGACTGTGTCTACGGATCAGTACCTGGAGCTCAGGCAGCGGATTTGGGAGGTGCTTTGGAGAGGAGCGGTCCAGGCTGCTGGTATGGACAAAGGCAAGTGCTACCTAACCCCAGGGGAACGGGCCAGGGACCATCAGAAGTCACGGATGCCATTCCTGGGAGAGCAACCCCAGGAGCAATGGGTGGCTGAGTTGGACAGGCTGGTCCAGCAGGAGATAGAACTGGACAATAGATATCGGGCTCTGCGGTGGTACGCAAAGCAGGAATATTTAGGGGTGTCAACAGAGTGCTCTCCTGAGGGACTTGACTTTGGTGGGCCTGGATTGCTGTGGGAGAGCCTTACAGATCTTTTTGTGTTTGGCGATAGAGGAGAACCTACTCTGGAGGAGTTGCGGGAAGGCAGAGAGGCTATGTTCGGTCTCAGAGGGGTCTCAGAGCTTGAACCAGCTCTGGAATACCTGCTGAAGAAAGAACAGGATCTGGAAAGAGCATACAGGCAACTGCTAGGACATGTTCGGCAGCATTCCCAAGAATCAGCAGTGGAAATTTCAGAGACTGGGGATCTGATAGACTTCTCTGCTGAGCAGGAACCAGCAGTAGGCCTGGCAACAGGGCCAGACATTACTGAACTCTGCCCAGCACTGGTAATGTCTCCTGAGTTCCACGGACAGGAGATGGTGAGCCCCGATCCCCAAACACCAATTCCAGAGACCAGGGATCTGATACACTTCTCGGCTGAGGAGGAACCAGCAGTAGACCTGGCAACAGGGCCAAATGATACTGACCTCTGCCCCACACCTGTGGTAGTTTCAGAGGCCCAGGGTGAGAAGGGAGAAGAGGTTGTTGTCCTCTCTCCCCCACAGTCAGCCAGAGTGGAGGAAACTGTTTTCCCTCCCAAGCCAGGATCTGTGCACCAGGGGGACAGTGACAGCGGAATTCCATCCCAGCAGCAGATCCACAGTCTGGGAGGGGAGGAAGCCGGCCTCCCTCCCCTATGGTTAGCCGGAGCAGATGTGGGGTCCCCAGCAGAAGTGCTGGCACCAGGGCAGAGCGCCGCTGGCCTCTGCCTAGCAACTACAGTCACCACCTGGATACCTCAGGGATGCTGGGCAGTCGGCCCATATCCCCCACAGCATGATGGAGCTGGCCCAGCCACCCTGTCTTCTCCCCAGCGGCTGAGAGGACTTCAGGGAGAAGGTCCAGTCCGTACTTCTCCCCAGCGGCGGGTATGTTCTACGGGAGAGGCAGAGGTTGGCTGGGTGAGTAACGCTTGGTGTGGGACAATTTGCATGGGGTACTGTGTGGGTGCTGGCATTGGGGGACTGGAGGTGCAGACTAACTTCAGAGTACATCCGCCTGGGATCTACTCCTGTGTTAGTCTCCTGCCGAAAGGGGAGATAAAATGTAACGGAACCGGTACCCGATCGCACTTGGGTATATTCCACACCCTTAAACAGGCACAGGATGGGTTAAACATAATGATTTGGGGAGATGATACAGGGGTCCCCCCACCCCCAAAAGTCGCTCCCGTCACAGCCACCCTATATATTCTCTGTACAAAAGGCAAAGGCTCTGGAATCCAGGGCCAAAGATGCGGAAAACTGGAATTGGAGAAGCAACCTCCAAATTATAGAGGGCAGAGGGTCAACATACTGCTGCCCTTGGTGAATGACTTCTAGGCTTACGCCTCCCTCAGGCACCATCTTCAGCATTCTTCACAGTGCAGAGGGCCCACAGAGAGCTGAATCTAGAAAGGTCAAAGTCTTACGCTATGAGGCCGCAAAGCTGATGGTCTTTCCAGATTACTCTGTGGATACACAGAAACTCCACCGAACCTTTGACCATGTCAAGCTTAACCTCGGGAACCAGGGGATTAAGTACAGCATGCTCTTACCGACTTGTCTACGGGTGCAGGATGGTAACACCGTTAGTTTCTTCACTTCCTCCAAGAAGGCCTCACAATGGATGGACACACTGCCCAAAGTGTTATCACCTACAATATTTGTCTACAGCTGGAATGTAATCTCTACTTTGCCTTGTCCCTATGATGGGGTTTCACTTCCTTACACCCACCTGTCCCCCGGTGGGTTGGAAGGCATTTTGCTTTAACCTTCCATTGGGGCCCTACTTCACAGTTGAGTAAAGTTACATCTATACTGCCTGGTGAGCCTTATGGCTAAGTCCTGGAATGGATGGATATGCCTGTCTCTAAGATGCCCTGATGATCTACCCCATTCTGTAACCGGGGATGCTACCTCATAGCGGAGTGAAATCTCTCTCTGATTGCCTTCCTCCTTCATGGTGGCAAAGAAGACTTTATTTGTTGTGCCTTGTTACTACTGTTGTTACTTCTAAGAAATGTGCTCCCAGAATCTTCTGGGTGATGTCAGATCGGTCTGCAGGGACCATTTACTATTTTCCTTAGGCTGACTCTCCTTTATGGACTACAGTGGATCTCTAGTATTCTAGACTAAGTGAGCCATTTGTTCACTACCCCCATTGGCAGTTGCCATGAGAGTTCTTTTGGAAAAAGCACACTTGGGTTCAGGGGGTGATGTGCGGTGGGAGTGGGAGTGGGAGGGAGATTTATCATTATTCTGTTGCTGTTTTTCCTTTTTTTGTTTTTACTTTTTCAAGGTACGCACTTTTGTATTCACTAAGGTATCTGCATTTGCGTGTTTTCACCCATATATCTCTATATGGTACATCATGCACCTGTACAGCTTTGTACTCCCTACTGAGTTCCAGTGAAGGGATGGAGGCCCTGGTACTAACTACTTTTCCCCCTATTTAAAATGGCCCAACTTACTGTGATTTCCTGGAATGTCTGGGGTTTAAACTCTAAATTTAAGCGCTCCCTAGTATTTGCATTTCTTAACCTCCCTAGCGGTATTCCCGAGTGTAGCTCGGGGTAAAATGTCAGTACCAAAAGCAGTAACCCCGAGCTACACTCGGGCTTACCATGCGGCGCTGCATAGGGAGACCCTGCAGAGCTTACCTTGTCCTTCACTCTCGCGATGTGTCCCCTGCAGCGTCCCCGGCCATCTCCTCCGGCCGATGCCGGCATCCGGCTTCTGTGTTCCGGTCCCTGTGACGCCGGGACGTACGGGTGCCGCCGCCGGCGGCGGGAAATTTGAAAATTTCCAAACAAATTTTACATAGCAAAACATTGCTGTTTCAAACCATTTCACATACATTTTATCCCTAGTGCTTTGTCCTGTGCCCTGCCTGCATTTTGTCTGTTCTTTCTGCCTGGAAACTGAGAAAAGTCCATGGCATCCAAAAAGTGTCCCTTTAGGTCAACAGCGGGTTTAGATCAGCTAGAGAACAGCGATAGTAAATCAGAACCACTTGCAGAATTGAGTGATGATTCGTGGGGAAATTCGTCATCAGACACTGAAAACGATTTTGCGACTTTGCTCAGCAATGTGCGAACTTGGCGCTCTATTTCAAATTTCAGTGTTTTTGGTTTGATTATATTATTGAATTAAATGTATTATATTATTTTTTATGATTATTTATTAAACTATAATTTATGATTTTGTGTTTCAAATTTTATCATACCAGGAATGTTTAACCACTTGAGCTCCAGAGGATTTACCCCCCTTAATGACCAGGCCTCTTTTTGCTACTTGGCGCTGCACTAATTCAACTGATAATTGTGCGGTCATGCAATGCTGCACCTAAACAAAATTTAAGTCCTTTTTTTCACACAAATAGAGCTTTCTTTTGGTGGTATTTGATCACCTGTGCGCTTTTTATTTTTTACGCTATAAACAAAAAAAGACCAAATATTTTGAAGAAAAACAATATTTTTTACTTTCAGCTATAAAAAATATATAGTAACCTCAAAGTTAGTTATAAATTTAGGCCAAAATGTATTCTGCTACATGTTTTTGGTAAAAAAAATCCCAATAAGTGTATATTGATTGGTTTGCGTGAAAGTTATAGCGTCTACAAACTATGGTACAGATACTGCAATTTACGCCATTTTTTTGCTATACAGCGCTGTGCTAGTTTAACGGACAATTGCACGGTCATGCAATATTGTACATAAATGAAATTTATGTCATTTTTTTAACACAAATAGAGCATTCTTTTGGTGGTATTTGATCACCTGTGCACTTTTTATTTTTGGCGCTATAACCAGAAAAAGTTTTGAAGAAAAATGTTTTTTGAAAAAAAACAATATTTTCTCATTTTGATCATAAAAAAATCTAAAAAAGCTAAAATTTCGTCATAAAATTAGGCCAAAATGTATTCTGCTACATGATTTTGGTTAAAAAAATCCCAATAAGTGTATATTGATTGCTTTTTGTGAAAGTTATAGCGTCTTCAAACTATGGTATAGATAATGGAATTTACACAGCTTTTACTTTTTTACTTTCTGACTGCTCATCACATTTCTTGAGGTGCTAAAATACCACAATAGTACAAACACCCTCAAATGACCCCTTTTCGGAAATTAGACACCCTAAGCTATCTGCTGAGAGTCATATTGAGTCCATGGAAGATTTATTTTTTTCCACAAGTTTCTGGAAAATGACAACTTTTTTTTTCTTTTTTTTTTACACAAAGTTGTCATTTAAATGATTTCTTTCTCGCACAAGCCATGGGTATATGTGGAATTACACCCCAAAATACATTCTGCTACTTTTACTGAGTATGGGGATACCACATGTGTGAGATTTTTTTGGGAGCCTAGCCACATACAGGAGCCTGAAATCCAATGACCACTTTGAAAGCCTGAAGGTGCGTAACTTCCTCATTACACTTCCTCACTACCTATCACAGTTTCGAAGGCCCTGACATGCCGGGATAGCCCCAAACCCCCCCAAATGACCCCTTTCTGGAAAGTAGACACCCCAAGGAATTTAAAAAGAGGCATGGTGAGTATTTTGCAGATCTCATTTTTTCTCACAAGGTTTTGAAATATAAAAAAAGAACAGAAAAAATATGTTTTTGTTTTTTTTCTTCATTTTCCAAAAACTTGTGGCAACAAATGAGATCTGCAAAATACTTACCGTGCCTCTTATCAAATTTCTTTGGGTGTCTACTTTCCAAAAAGGGGTAATTTGGGGGGGTTAGGTGCTATCCTGGCATTTCAGGGCCTCCGAAACTGTGATAGGTAGTCTGGAAGTGTAATGAGGAAATAAAGCCCTTTAAAAGCCTGAAGGTGCTTATTGGATTTTAGGGTCCTGTACTTGGCTAGACTGCCAAAATGTCTCTCACATGTGGTACCCCCATACTCGGGAGAAGTAGCAAAATGTGTTTTGGGGAGTAATTCCACATATAACCATGGCATGTGTGAGCAGTAAATAATTTAAGTGACAATTTTGTGTAAAAAAAAAAAAAAAAAATTATTTTTGTCATTTTCCAAAAACTTGTGGTAAAAAAATAAATTCTTCTATTGATTCAACATTCCTCTCAGCAAATAGTTTGGGGTGACTACTTTCCAAAAAGGGGTCATTTCGGGGAGTGGGGGCGTTTTATGCCCAGTATTAGAAGTTTATGCCACACTTCATTCACTCTTCTAACCACCTGAAGACCAAGCCTTTTTGTTCACATGAAAACAATCAGTATTTTTTGCTAGGAAATTAATTTAAACCCCCAAACATTATATATTTTTTTAAAGCAGGCACCCTAGTGAATAAAATGGAGGGTACTACAATTTTTTATGGTACATAGTACTCACGCAGCGATTTTTCAAATGCAATTTTTAAAAAAAAATATACTTTTTTTACTTTTAATGCACAAAAACACAATATATTGGCCAATTGTTTGGTAAAATATAAAAGATAATGGTATGTCGAGTAAATAGATACCAAACATGACATGCTTTAAAACTGCGCATGCCACATTCAATGGCGACAAACTGCAAACATTTTTAATATCCATAGGCAGCGCTTTAATACCCTTTAAAAGCCACCATTTTAGATTTACAGAGGAGGTCTAGTGTTAGAATTACTGCCCTCGATCTGACGTTCATGGCAATACCTCACATGCATGGTTCAACCGCTGTTTACATAATGGCACAGGGTCAAGACTTGTGCACACAGGTGTGCGCACATGGGAGGGGCAATTTTTTTTTTTTATAGTTATTTTGATTTTTTTTAATTATTTTTACATTGTACCTTTCATTTTTTTTTTTTTAATCACTTTTAATGCTATAACAGGGAATGTAAATAACCCCTATAACTTCAATGGGCATTGTCATATATTCTTTTTTGAGAAATCTGGGGTCTATCAGACTCTAGATATCTCCTCTGCCCTTATATTATCTAATCAAACCAAAATCGGTGTGATCAGATGCTTTCCCAATTTACAAATGGCGCTGTTTATATCCTGCGAAACTGAAGTGATGAAATGCTTGTAGCTTCCGAATTCTTAGGCTATAGAGATGATTGGCATCATTCTGGTGTCCAATCAGCTCTATGGTCAGCTGGCAGAAACACCGGCTGCATTCTCAGGTTCCCCCGATGGCACGAGACTGCCCGAGAAGGCCGTGGAAGGCAGCAGGGGAGGGGGGACATAATCTTCCACTGCTTGTAAAAGCCATCTTGCAGCTAATTAGCCACTAGGATTGCTTTTACATGAAAGCCGATCACCGGCTGAAAAAAACGATACCAGGACGTTCCCTGCAGCTGTCAGCGAGGTGTCCGCGGTGAACGGAGTTCGTCCATTCTTTGTATCCTGTCGCTTTTTATACCAGTGTCAGGTGGACACTTGATTTGTGAGTAAGATGAGATTTTAATAAATACAAATGGTTTTGACTTACTGCACCATCATGCCTTTCCTTTATTTCTGAGTGATATTGCCATATATTTGGAGGATGATCGATATATAGAGTGGTCTTGGCCATACTTCAGAGTGGCTGCAGAGTATTGCTCCTGGTATCTGGATGATTTCAAACTACAAGTGTTGCTTCATGATTTGGATTCTCTCATCGCTCCCAGAGCAAATACGCTTGTGCTGATTTATAATTTGATCAGCATCGAGCTCTGGTGAGTTTATTCCATTCATCTGGTGGTGGATTGAGCACGGTGCATTTATACGTTTAAGAAGAAATTTCATTGGGATGTTGGACTTTTTGCACTAATAATTTATGGACTGTTACACTGGGGGTTTTTTGTATTATATATTGAATTTATGGTGGTTTGGTCTTAGCACAACATATGTATTTTTGATATAATTTAGCGCATTCCGATTTTTGATTTTTTTATTTTACACCAATATTTGGGTTAGAGGTTTGCTGCTTGATAGGATTGATATTATTGTTTGGCGCTTTCTTCTTTCTTTTTTGTGTTTTTTTCTAAATAGTGGTACGCTTGAATAAAAATTGTCCACGTAAAAGTGGTACCCCATATAGAGAAATGATGACACCAAGTCCCAAACTATCTTGTCACTGCTCCCCATGTATTCTGGGCATCTGGGGGGCTCCATGTGACTATCTTTTCCCTCGTAAATCCGAAACTTATAAGTATAGCCTGTTGCCCTCTCACAGGTCTTCTACATCTTGACCCCATATCTGGCACGCTTGCAGGGGAGAAATTGTTTAAATGCAAGGCGGCCAGAAAAATTAATAAGGGACTCATCAACGCAGATGTTTTGCTGGGGAGTATAGACATCTGCAAATTTTAGGTTAAGGTGATTTGCGAGGGGCTGAATTTTGTGGAGCCGTCAAATTCAGGGTTACCCCGAGGATGACAGAGTGTATTGAACACGGCATATGATGAATCGGGTCTGCGGACCAATACAACCGAAATTCATTTCTTTTAGTAATGCCCATGTTGAGGGTTAGGCCCAAAAAAAATTTAAATTTGAAAACCGTAATGAGTTTCCATGCGAATGGTCTGGCAAGGTTTGAATTTGGGTTGGCGGCGATAAATTGTTGTGCATATAGACTGCTTTGATCCACAATCAACGCATACAGATATTCCGTGAAAAACAGCTCCAAAAATCAAGGAGGTATGTGAAAGACCAAGATGTACTAGACCGCTGGTACTCGCCAGTTCACCAAAAGCTAGAGCAGCACTAGTACTGGCACTCTGCTGCATATGAGAGTCATCAAAATTTACCGGCAAGTGCTAACAGAGATCAGGCCTGATTCTGCGAACACTGCGGTTTTCTGTGCAATGTATCAAGTGACAGTGACCTACTGACACTGCACTTGCTGGGGGAGAAGCGGGGGTAAGCGTAGGGGCTAAACACAGGTGTTGGCAGGTGCAGGGGCTGATCCTGCTAACGCTGCATTTTTGGGGACGCTATACTAATGTGAACGCTGGTATAGTGCTGATCTGATCAAAGATATTGACCCGTTCAGACACTATACTAGCAATGGAGGTTTATTGTACATGGGCATGCTCCTGGCAATCAAGGGGTTAAATGTGATGACTGGTGTACTGTCGGGCAATCTGACGCTATCTGGGAGGGGTGTGAAAACCACGGGAGCGCGAATTACGTATATATATATGTGATTTTGTGTACCCATGCCGCCCTGTAGCAGTATTTCTGCTGTAGGGTGGTAAGGAAGCGGTTACAGAAGAGGTTTGTGTTACGGCGCTGCGTTACTTTAACTGACAATTGCGCGGTCATGCAACACTGCACCCAAATTAAATTTACATCCTTTTTTTCCCACAAATTGAGCTTTCTTTCGGTGGTATTTGATCGCCTGTGCGTTTTTAATTTTTTGCGCTATAAAAAAAAAGGCTGACAATTTTGAGACAAAAAAAACAATATTTTGGACTTTTTGCTATAAAACATGTCCAGTAAAAAAAATAAAAAAATCAAATTTTGTCACAAATTTCATCCAAAATGCATTCTGCGACATGTCTGCTAAAAAAAATCCCAAAACGTGTAAATTAATTGGTTTACGTGAAAGTTATAGCGTTTACAAATGAAAGATACTGGGATTTTTTATTTTATTTATACTAATAATGGTGGCGATCAGCGACATATTGTGGCGATCAGTGACATATGGCGGCGATCAGCGACTTACGGCGGGACTGTGGCGGACATTTTGTCACTGGGGGGAACTGACTTGGGGTCACTGACATCCCCAGTGACACCAATACAGTGATCAGTGAAAAAAAAAACCACTGACACTGTACTATTGTCAATGGGGAGGAAGGGGTTAACATTTTTAGTGTTCACTGTGTGAGGGGAGTGTTTTACTAGGGGGCGGGGGTGTGTGCTGGAGGGGGGGAGGGAGGGGGGAGCTGATCGAGGGAGAGAAACTCATCTCTCCCTCTGCAGCTTGTCACGAGCTGACGGGAACTGACAGATAACAGGGCTGTGTGTAAACAATGCAGCCTTGCTATCGGTCAGTGATCACAGCTCATCGTGGCCAAACGGCCGGTAATCACTGGCCGTGACCCGGCGGCTGGGACCCGCTGCTGACACCCGCGGGACAGGTAGGGCGGGCTTGCGCCCCCTACCTGTTTTGCAGGACCACGTTTTAAAACGTGGTTTTGCCTGTGAGTGCCACCCTGCCACCGTATATCTACAGTGGCTGGGCGGCAAGTGGTTAATAGACTCTTGTTCGGACAGATTTCAGTGAGTTATTCCTAAAAATGACAGCCTACAATAAAAAAACTACATATTTCCATGCAAAATAATGGTACCGCTTTCAGCACCAAAAATCTGAAATAATCAGACCGCTAGGGAGGTTAAAAAAACACCGTCCCCACATCTGCATTCTGCAGGAAACTCACCTTACTGAGAGCAAAGTCCTTGCTCTTAAGAAACCCTGGGTTAGCTCTTATTACCACTTCACCTTCTCCACTTACTCCAGAGGAGTGAGTATCCTTATCCACAAATGGCCACACGATGGTCACCCTAACAAAAACAGCCTCTATACTTGCTCTTTATTCTACAGAGAATATTCTTCTGGCAGCGGATTTCAATATACCTCCTAATCCTGTGCTGGATAGGTTGCACTCGGATGGGTCCACTGAATCGGCTTAGTCTCGGTGGATGGATGTTTTTAACCTTTGTGATGAGTGGAGATGGAAAATCCTGTAGAGAGACAATTTTGCTGTAATTCTGCAACATTTGCTACCTTCTCCCGTATTGGTCTGCTGCTGGTGAGTAACCCACTCCTCTCATGCATTGTGGAGGTCACTATCCTTCCCCAGTATATATCCAACCATGCCCCCCTGTTGCTGCGACTTAGTACTAGGTCATCTTCAAGCCTTTGTCTTTAGAGTCTCGCTACTGGATTTCAGATGACAGAGTTGTTCCCCTAATAACCCCAAATTTAAGCTACTATTGGGCGCATAATCAGCACTCTGCATCTCCTGCAATGGTTTGGGATACCATCACTACTTCACATGTAGCAAATCTTAAGAATAATGTAGGGAACCTCATATTTGACCTGCAACAGGTAATAAACAGTTTGCAATGTTTTATGCAAATCCCTATACTTATAGGGTGGACTACACCACAGCGGACCTCTCCAGTTTTATGGACCATGTGGAGTTCCCAGTGCTGTCGGTCTCCTCCCGACTTTGCCTAGATGCTTCCATTACTATCAAACAGATAAAACTTGCTGTCACCTCTCTCCAAGCTGGAAAGACCCCAGGTTGGACAGTCTTTCAGCGGACTTTTACTAATCCAATCTTGATTTCGTGTCCCCATACTTTCATGAGTTGTTCCATGCTGCCTTAGATAATGGTGGTCTTCCCCCCTCTACAGTATGTCGGAAGCTGCTGTTGTTGTGCCCAAACCTGGGAGGGATCCCAAACTGTGTGCCTCTTATCACCCAATCTCGCTTCTTAATGTAGATGCTAACATTTTGACAAATTCTGGCAAATTGCAGGTATTTCAATCACCTCCATGGCCACAGGTGTATAAAATCAAGCACCTAAACATGCAGACTGCTTTTACAAACATTTGTGGAAGAATGGGTCACTCTCAGGAACTCAGTGAATTCAAGCATGGTACCGTGATAGGTTGCTATCTGTGCAATAACATCCGTAAAATCTCCTTGCTACTAAATATTGCATGGTCAACTGTCAGTGATATTATAACAAAGTGGAAGCAACTGGGAACAACAACAGCAACTCAGCCACAAAGTGGTAGGCCAGATAAAATGACAGAGCGGTCAGTGCATGCTGAAGCAAACAATGCGCGGAACTCGCCAACAGAGTCAACAGCTAAAGACCTCCAAACTTCATGGTGGCCTTCAGATTACAACAACAGTGCGTAGAGCCATAAATTACTGTGGGTAGCAGCAAACTTAAGTCTCTCTGTAAGAAAACATATTTGCCTGGAACCAGGGGCGAACTGACAACTCATGGGGCCCCCGGGCAATAGGGGATCATGGGGCCCCTGTGTCCTTGCCCAAACTCAAAAAAGCCTATGAAAAAGGTACCAGGGGCATCTCATGGGGCCCCCTACTGACCCCAGGCCCTCGGCCAGTGCCCAAGTTTCCAAATGGTCAGTCCGCCCCTGCCTGGAACCCATAATAGACTTTAAATCCAAAAACACTCAACTGCGTCAAAACACATAATATGGTGAATAATAGAGTATAAGGATATTACGCCAGCTGTAACCATCCACAAACCATTTTGACTTCTTATAGAATTCAAAATAACATGCGAAGTGTCTTTCATAAAGGAAGGCAATAGACCTGGGAGAGCAAAGGTTGCAAATAGTGCCTACCCTGGAAGTAACGGAATCAATTCCACTAATAAAGCGGACACTCAGGAGGATACACAGGGTCTTTATGAACTATTTTGCAAATAATACACTGCTCAAGGAACACTTTTTAATCAGAGTATAGCATCAAGTTAATTAAACTCCTGGGATATTGATCTGGTCAGTTAAGTAGCAAAAGGGGTTGTTAATCAGTTTCAGCTGCTGTGTTGTTAATGAAATTAACAACAGGTGCACTTGATGGGAAACAATGAAACAAGGAGGAACAGGATGAGCACTGCCAGAGCCCTACAAAATGACCTCCAGCAGGCCACTGGTGTGAATGTCTCTGACCAATCAGAAACAGACTTCATCAGGGTGGCCTGAGGGCTCGATGTCCTCTAGTAGGCCTTGTGCTCACTACCCAGCACCATAGAGCTTGATTGGCATTTGCCATTGAACACCAGAATTGGCAGGTCCACCACTGGCACACTATGCTTTTCACAGATGAGAGCAGTTCCCCCCTGATCACATGTGACAGACGTGAAAGGGTCTGGAGAAGCCGAGGAGAACATTATGCTGTCTGTAACATCATTCAGCATGACCATTTTGGTGGTGGGTGAGTGATGGTCTGGGGAGGCATACCCATGGAGGGATGCTCACAAACCTTTACAGGCTAGACAATGGTACCCTGACTGCCATTAGGTGTCAGGATGAAATCCTTGGACCCACTGTCAGACCCTACACTGGTGCAGTGGGTCCTGGGTTCCTCCTGGTGCACAACAATGCCTGGCCTCATGTGGCGAGAGTATGCAGGCAGTTCCTGGAGGAGGAAGGAATTGATACCGTTGAATGGCCCCCACGCTCCCCTGACCGAAATCCAATAGAACACCTCTGAGATATCATGTTTCGGTCCATCCGACTCCACCAGGTTGCACCTCAGACTGTCCAGGAGCTCAGTGATGCCTTGGTCTAGATCTGGGAGGAAATGCCCTAGGACCCCATCCGTCGTCTCATTCGGAGCAAGCCCCGATGGTGTCAGGCATGTATACAAGCACGTTGGGGCCGTACAAACTACTGAGTACCATTTTGAGTTGCTGCAATGAAATTTCAGCAAAATGGACTTGCCTGCTGCATAATTTTTTCACTTTGATTTTCAGGGTGTCTTTGAATTCAGTCCTCTGTAGGATGATAATCTTCATTTACATCAAACGTTGGGGCATCCTTGCGTTCCTAACACATTACCCAGTCCATATCAGTATAGATTTCCAGCATGATATTTTTCCCCGTTGAGATCTGATGTGTTTTCAAAGTGTTCCTTTGATTTTTTTGAGTAGTGTAGATCACAGGGGTATGAGTTGGAAAAGGGACCAAGAAGACTTTTCTTTTTTTATCCACAATCTCCTGGCTGTATCCCCTATTCTTTGCAATTCATTTTTATAAGCAACAGATTACTCTTTAAAGGAATGTTAAGATTTCTGATCGCTCAATATACAATTCCTTTCAGACATGTACTCCTGGCTTATCTAGAACCCCAATAACTCCGCCATTATCCTTCTGATCACATAACTTCTGTATTCCAACTATCCAGATCCTTAAGAACTAAATTGTGAAAACCGCTAACAGATGAGGACGTGGCTCCAGGTGGGTAAATAATGAGGCATTGATAAATTAGAGTGCTGGATATCTGTAGTCACTCTTTTCTGGTTGTCACATACCTTTGTTTGAGACCAAACTGACAAGAGGGCTTCCCTTCTGGATCTGGTCCAGGCACCCCTGAAGGTGGTGACAGAGGTACAAGGCTCAAAGAAGCACGGGTGCCAGTAGCTTGGTAGCAGGTAACTGCCAGAGTCAGAGACATAGTCAGGATGAGCCAGGGTGGTCACACACAATGAGGCACAAGTGTGGTCAGGTAGCAGACTAGGATCACTACCAAAGAAGCAGGCAGAGCAAGGTCCAGTAGCAGGCCAAAGTGAGAACCAGGCAGAGAATAGTCAGAGGCAAGCGGAGTTCGGTATCCAAATCCACAGAGCAAGGTGAGGGACTAGCCGTGTAAGCAACTGAGATAAGTTAGCATAAACAGGAACACAGGTCACGGGGGAGCTGAAGAACATCCAGTGATTAGCACACACCAGGGTCTCACTTAAATATGCAGCTTGGTGCCAATGCGTGTGGACGTGTGCGCCGATGCACCTACATGTCAGTGCACACTGGATATCAGCCTGAGCTGATTTATGTGCTGATACATGTGCACAAGCATTAGCTGCAGGGAATTAGCATTAGCTGCTCGAGAATGAGTATTAACTATGCTAGTATTAGTCCTCTGACTGAGCCCCCCCTCCCCACCGAAGGGGCAGCCTTCGGATGCCCATTCTGGCCATCTTTTCTGGGAATCGATTGGGAAAGTCACAGAGTAATTCAGAAGCATGAACATTTTCTTCTGGCTCCCAGGAACCCAGGAATTCTCGTCGGAGGGGGGTACCCTTTCCACTTCATAAGATACTGGATTTTTCCTCCTCGGTTCCTACAGTTCAGAATGGATTCAACTTCAGATTCCACATTTTCACCCACAGGTACAAGTGTAGGTGGCGGAACACTTCTTCAAGAAAATGGATCGGGCATGGCTAGCTTACATAGTGAAACATGAAACACCAGATGAATCTTGGAATAACTTGATAATATTAACTCATAAGTTAATTTTTCTTTTCAATTCAAAAGCCCCACTATATCTGGGGCCCAATTTCAGTGAGGGACATGCAAGCTTCAGGATAGCTGTAGAAAGCTAGACTTTGTCTCCTTCTTTGTCAACTCCCTTCTCTGGTGCTGTCTTCCTGAGCTTTCTGCATGACTTCTTGGAATAACAGAGTTAGACTGAAGGAAGGCTATCTTGTCTTTGACAGCGGGTAACTCTGTTTGTGGCATGATATCTGGTAGGGAGATAGGATGAAAGCCATAATTGGCCCAGAACAGAGCTTGCTTTGTGGAAGAGCGTGCTGCATTATTGTATGCGAATTCTGCAAGTGGTAGCAAAGCAGCCAGTCATCCTGTGAAAAAGATGAGATACATCTGAGGTACTGTTCCAGGGTTTGATTAGTATGCTTTATCTGACCATTACTCGGAGGGTGGTAGGCAGAGGACAGGACAACCTCGATCTCCAAAGCCTTGCAGAGTGATTTCCAGAATCAGTAAGTGAATTTAACTCTCTGTCAGATACAATGTTCCTTGGTACCCCATGCAGCATTACCACTTCCTTAATGAAAGCATACACTGTCTCTGAAGATGTGGGAGTGCCCATCATAGGAATAAAGTGGGCCATCTTGGTCAAGTTGATCACAACCACAAAAATGGAAGTGAAACCCCCAGAAGGGGGAAGGTCCACGATGAAGTCCATAGAGATCATTTCCCAGGGATGTTTAGGAATAGGCAATGGTCCTAATAGACCCCATGATTTAGATCAGTCAGCCTTATTGTGGATACAAGTTATGCATGATCTTACACAGTCTTTGCAATCTCAACTAAGGTTCGGCCACAAGAAAGAACGTTGGATCAGCCTCAATGTTTTGTAAGTCACAAAGGCCTTGATTCACTATTGGGCGTGGACGCATATTCGTGGGCGAACGCCCAATTTTCATGGGCGACCATCTATTTTTTACCCTGCAACCAAATTCACTATTGACCAGCGCCCATAAGCAGATGCCCAATCTAATTCACAAAAAGACACACGCCCGGAATCAGACTCACAAAGCAGACTTGCTAATAAGCACGTCTAACACCATGAAAAATCACTGCAGAGACATGTTCACTTAGAAATTTGCTTTGCCAAATATCAGGACTTCACTTTAAACAATATCCGCTATTTCCAAAAAAATTAAGAATGTGTTAAAAATCGTTTTTTTCAAGGAAATCGACACAGTAAAAATCTAGACGCCCCTGCAGTGTCTTTGGCAGATATAACTGAGCATGTGCAGAACACATTTTAGACGTCTGCCATGGGCGTTTGCTTTTTAGCCACTGCCTAATAGTGAATCTTACTGTGGATTCCTCTGACAGCCGGCACTCGGTCGCAACTACTGTGTTTGATAAACAGCACTAAGCATATCTTCATGTAATCTAATTAGATTTCCTTAGTTCTAGTGATTCTATTTTTGTTTCTTATCCTTTATAATTATTTCTGTAATGATTTTACTTATTTCAAAGGTCTAGATAATATTTATTTTGACAGCTGAATGTAAAAATAAAGGTCCGCAATAAAAAAAAACAAAAAAAAAACAGCGTGGGTCCCCCCTCTCATCCTTACCAAGCCCTTCAGGTCTGGTATGGATATCAAGGGGGAACTCCATGCTGAAATTTAAAAAAAAAAAAACAGCGTGGGTCCCCCTCAATATCCATACCAGACCCTTATCCGAGCATGCAGCCCAGCAGGTCAGGAAAGGGGGGGGGACGAGCGAGCGCCCCCCCCTCCTGTACCATACCAGGCCACATGCCCTCAACATGGGGGGGTGCTTTGGGGCAGGGGGGCTCCCCCCCAAAGCACCTTGTCCCCATGTTGATGAGGGAAAGGGCCTCTTCCCCACAACCCTGGCCGGTGGTTGTGGGGGTCTGCGGGGGGCTTATCAGAATCTGGCCCCCAGATCCCGCTCCCCCCCCCCCTACGTGAAGGAGTCTGCGGTACATGGTCCCGCAGACTCATTCACAAAAAAAAAAGTGTGGTGTAAAAAAAAAACACAGTACAGGGTCTTTGACAAGTCCTTTATTAAAACAATGTCCCCCGAAGTAGATCCAACGTCAATCGCGGCGGCGGCAGGGACCCGAAAAAAGAAAAAAAAAAAAAAAAGGTTCCGCTCCCGTCCGAGGCTTCCAGCCTTGTGAAGAATAGGCTAGCTGACATTTCTTATATAGGTATGGGGCGGGGCCAGCCGGGGACATCATCCGAGTGACCCGCCCCATGTCACATGCTTGCTGTTCCCGGCTGGCCCCGCCCCATACCTATATAAGAAATGTCAGCTAGCCTATTCTTCACAAGGCTGGAAGCCTCGGACGGGAGCGGAACCTTTTTTTTTTTTTTCTTTTTTCGGGTCCCTGCCGCCGCCGCGATTGACGTTGGATCTACTTCGGGGGACATTGTTTTAATAAAGGACTTGTCAAAGACCCTGTACTGTGTTTTTTTTACACCACACTTAGTTTTTTTGTGAATGAGTCTGCGGGACCATGTACCGCAGAATCATTCACGTAGCGGGGGGGGCGGGATCTGGGGGCCCCCTTGTTAAAGGGGGCTTCCAGATTCTGATAAGCCCCCCGCCCGCAGACCCCCACAACCACCGGCCAGGGTTGTGGGGAAGAGGCCCTTGTCCTCATCAACATGGGGACAAGGTGCTTTGGGGGGGGAGCCCCCCCTACCCCAAAGCACCCCCCCATGTTGAGGGCATGTGGCCTGGTATGGTTCAGGAGGGGGGGACGCTCGCTCGTCCCCCCCCCTTTCCTGACCTGCCGGGCTGCATGCTCGGATAAGGGTCTGGTATGGATATTGAGGGGGACCCACGCTGTTTTTTTTTTTAATTTCAGCGTGGAGTTCCCCCTTAATATCCATACCAGAGCCGAAGGGCTTGGTACGGATGGGAGGGGGGACCCCACTCTCTTTTTTTAATTATTTTGCAATAAAGGGAATTATTTTACATTCAGCTGTCAGTGGGGAACCCCACTGACAGTTGAAACATTAACACATGGCTGTCGCTTCTAAAATCCTGCATTAGTTATGTTATCAACTCATGCGGCGTTTTAGTAGTAATAACCAATGCAGCGCTCATGTTTCAGCTGTCGGCGGAGTTCCCCACTGACAGTTGAATGTAAAAGTATTGCGGGGAATTAGAAACAATTTTTAAAAAACCCGCCGTGGGGTCCCCCCTCCCATCCATACTAAGCCCTTAGGGTCTCGTATGGATTTTAAGGGGTAACTCCACACTGAAATTAAATAAAAAACAGCATGGGGTACCCCCCAAAATCCATAACACATACTTATCCGAGCATGCAGCCCGGCAGGTCACGAAAGGGGGGGGGGGGACAGCGAGCGCCTCCCCCAATCCTGAACCATACCAGGCCACATGCCCATACCAAATTATTCAAACATTTGTAAACAGAACAATTAACTGAAATGGTTTGGCATTTGTACCCCAAATATGACGTTCCCTGAGGCGTTGGTAAACTGAGGTACGCCTGTATTAGTATTGCAATCCTTTGTATTGGGATACATAGAACCAACATACATGCGAATTGGCAACATAGCACAACATTTGTGTCACATTGGAGATATCTGGCTAGTTACACTGACCTTGCCCAGGGACCTAGGATTGATTCACAGCACAGAAATACAGGCTGGGTTAGCAATGTAGCTCCATGGATTAGTGGTTAGCACTACTGCCTCACAACTCTAGGGTTGTCGGTTTGAATCCCAACCACGGCAAGGAAGTAGCATGATCTCCGTGTGTGGCTGTCTAACATCTTTGCTTTCTGTCTAAATGATCCCTAAAATGTGATAACATAAGGGCCTGGACCACTAATAGATTTGATAATGATGGTTTACACTCCACCCACTTTTGTGAAGGATTTGGCAAGCAAAGAGCTGACAGAGAGAGAGAAGAGTGAGCCAGTGAGACGAAGAAGACTGAGCGAGAGATACATACTGAAGAGTGATAAAGAGAGACATACAGAAGAGAGAGTGAGAGAGAAGAGCGAGCCAGTGAGATGAAGAAGAGTGAGCGAGAGATACATACTGAAGAGTGATAAAGAGAGACATACAGAAGAGTGAGCGAGAGAGAAAAGACTTGGTTGGTGAATCCACACATCAAACATGTCACAAATACTGGCATGGATTTTTCCACCGAATGCAAAGCAGACCCTTATCCCAGCAGGCAGGTACCGCACGCCTTCAAAGATTTATTTCCTTTGTTGATTTACCGGCTTCGTTCACACTATATGCAATTGAAAATTACTCTTTAAGTTGACAATTTTACTGTGTTTTCTAGAGAATTACTAACTAGTTGTGTTTTCAATTGTGTGTAGCATTGCGATTTCTATTTGATCCTAGATGTTAAATTGCTAATAAATGGACAAAATTTTCAAATACCTTTGAACTCTCGCTGCAACAAATGGCGAATGTTGATACACTCACATTCACATTCATTATATCCAATATCAGGTACGATGTCAATTCACAAATCGCACCTGAAATTGCACACCCTGGATGTGACTTGTCATGCGATTGGCATGGCCAGCAACTTGCCCTTTGCATGGCAAATTGCACACAATGTTACTGGGGGCTAACACCACTGTCACATCTAATCCGATGCGGCAATTGCCCAACTTACAGTGAAGTTGCACGAGTTCACAATCCAATTGGATGTGAACAGAGCCTACAGTGGCCAATAGGGTGCGACTTGGTCTACGATTTGCAAGTCGCCTGTCATGCCAATTGCATGGCAATCACAAACAATGTTACTGGGGGCTACCCAGTCACATTAAAGCAGATTTCTAAGTGGTGTTATTGACACCACAGTCACATCATGTGACTTGCATAGAAGTTGCATGATTTCAAAGTCGGGGTACATGGTGATTTCAAGTGCAATTTGCAAGACATTCGACACCGATCTCTCAGCAAATTGCATGAAAAGTAGTGTATTCATTACTCTATTATTACTTGCGGCTCCGACCAAGTTTGAACCACAACAATATGAACGCTCCAATAGTGTGCACATTGAGTGGGACTTGGCATGTGATTTGCACAACATGCAAGTTGTAAATCATCTGCAAAGTCGCACCCTATTGTCTGCTGTTAGAGCGACCATATAGGTGCGTTTCAAACACTGATTTCTTAAGTAGTACATGTTCTACTTTAGTGGCAATTTGCATAGAGATCTGTGTCAGATGTCTTGAAAATTGCATTGAAATGGTCAACTTTACTGTAAGTCGCATGATTTGTAAATCAGCTTTGCCCAGAGTGTAATGTTTGGTGATGTTTGATTTCTGGAGTGTTTTGCCAATTGATGGGAAATTCACCATACTAGTCAAATCGATTTGTCATTGCATACAAGATGTGGTCATGTGACTGTCTCACCTCATGCAATAATCTGGAGGGAATTGTGACCATAGTAGCAATAAAGGTTCCAATTGGGGTTCCCTTTCACATCCCTGCTCAATGTTCTGTTGTATGCTGCACACGTACATTTCACTGTATATATCTTTCTGATTTGTGGGGCCTGTATACCAAGGGTTAATGCAGGTAGGAAGGGGATTCATCAGGTGAAACCACTTTCACTGACCAAATTAAGGTCAGTGGTGGGTGTGGCTTCATTGGGTGTGGGGCCTTGTTTGGCGTGCTCCAAATACAACCTAGCTTATATAAAGATGTGCAGTAGTGAGTGATTTGGCCTGTTACTAGGCCGTGTGGTTTTTGACCAAGTCCTTCCTTGTAGTGGTTTGGGGGAAGAAGAGATTTTGTGCTGAATTGCCCCAGACACCACTCAGGCTGTGTTTGGAAGTGGGCTGGAAATGTTTGCATATTTTTGGCCTTGTAAAGTGTGTTTGTGTGTTATTGCACAATGATTGTGTTTTTTCTCTTTGCATTGAAAGCCTCACACATGGCAATCGTTTTGTTTAAAATCTGCTTGTTTTAATTTTGCTTGCTTATTTAGACTCCAATGCATTTTTCTGACAAACCTGCTGACAAATGTATGTGTAGGGGATTTGTAGAGGTGGGAGGGGTTTTTTTTTCACATGCTTTGTTTTCTTGATATTTTGATCTGTAGACTTTTTTTGTGAATGGCTCTTTATACTAAGTGATTGTGTAAGTAAATCCTATGTGCACGAAAATGTTACTTGATTCATCTTCCCCTTAGTTTCCTGCTATAACCTGTGCACGCACAGTTCACT
Organism: Staurois parvus; assembly: GCF_062004578.1. Lineage (NCBI taxonomy): Eukaryota > Metazoa > Chordata > Amphibia > Anura > Ranidae > Staurois > Staurois parvus. The sequence continues at coordinate 498,732 of NW_028318992.1, read as the reverse complement.
AGAAGTATCTTTAGATTGTAAGCTCTTATGAGCAGGAGTGTTTTATTTTTGCCACATCAATCCTATTTTTGTGACTCACCAAGATATTGACTGTACCTACTTCTTCCTGCTGACCAAATGAAGATATATTTAATCAATAAATGTTTGACCGATGTTTTTGTGTTTATTTTATGTTCAATATATGAACAATCTTAATAGTTACTTTGTATACTTAATATAATCTGCTCCAATGTAGCTTGTAAGAGCGTGCATATGCAGGTGTGTGCAAACTGGCTTTTTCAAAACCAAACAAAAAATAAATAAATAAAAAACCCGCTTGCACCACAATATTGTTATGTACTAATGAATATGTCACATTCACTGTGCAGCCAGCTACAGGTTTTCTACAATTCGATTTACAGTAATAAAATAGTGCACAGTTTGTTGATTTTTGGCCTTTGGCAACAAATATTAGCCAAGGTTAAAAAAACAAATCAATAAGAAACACATATTCGCGAAAGCTATCATAGTACAAAAAATGTGCGATTGCAAACAAGCGCCAAACAGGTGTCCCCATGACGCATGAACGGCTATCATCCTGGAAGTCCGTCATCACGTGCGCGCGCACCCTGAAGTGGTTGTGGGGAGTGTAAGTGGATGAGAAGTGGTTGGAGATTTTGTGTTGGTTGAAAATTTTGATAACTTTATTGGCATTTGGACATGGCGAGAGCACAGTTCTCAACTGAGGAGATGATCCTTATATGTAAAGTAAGTGTGGCCATTGCAAATATGTTTATAGCATGTGAGGGACAGGTAATTGCAATTTTTTGGGTGGGGCCTAGCAGAATCTCACTTGGTGCACATGCTACTTATCTGTACATTAGCTCCTGGGTACTGATGGGTCAATGATATTAACCACTTGCCTACTGGGTACTTATACCCCCTTCCTGTCCTGGCCAATTTTCATCTTTCTGCACTGTTACCCTTTGAATGACAATTGTGTGGTCATGCCACATTGTACCCATCTTAAATTTATATCAGTTTTTTCAGACAAATAGAGCTTTCTTTGGGTGGTATTGACTTGCTGCTGTGTGTTTTACTTTTTGCTCGATAAACAACAAAATAGCTCATAATGAATAAAAGTCTGTTTATATTATAACATTTGGTAAACTGGTAATTTAACAACACTGATGTGCGTTGATGAGGCAGCACTGGTGGGTGGCACTGCTGGCCACAGGTGGGTGGAACTGGTGGGCACTGATCATCAGGGCACTGATCATCGGTGCCGACCCCTGCTCTGACAACTGCCGGTTCTTGGCAGTACTTTCCACACATTCTGACAGCGTGATGAAAATGCAGCCAAGACCCAGCAAATGCATTTCCCGGTGATCAGCGTGTCATTGGACATGGCTGATCACATGGTAAAAGCCGCTGTGATTGGCCTTTTACCACATCACGTGATCAGCTGTGTCCTTAGGACACAGCAATCACGGAGAGCGCGTTCTGCCAGGATGTCATATGGCACCCTCCCAGAGCTGCCTGGATGCAGTGTAGCATTATTCGGCTATCTGCGGTCGCCAAATAGGTAACCAGCTAGGCCTTCATGGCTAATCTTTGAATATCTGGACATGTATACTGCGTCTAATGCATTACATTCTACAATGTGTTGGTGTACATGGTATTACAGTGTGCAATGCGTTGCCGGATTCTGCATGACAGTGGACAGCGAATCACAGTGTGCAATGCGTAGCTCCAGCCTGCATGACAGTGTACAGTGCATTACAGTCTACAATGTGTTGGTGTACACGGTATCAGTGTGCAATGCGTAGCTCTATCCTGCATGACAGTGTACAGTGCATTATGCAGGCCATAGACGGGGAGAAAAACGGACGATTTTTCTTTTAAAAAAACGAAAAATCGGTTGTTCAAGCGGCCGACGTTACCAGCAATGGTAAAAAAAAAAAATCGGCCGATTTTCATCCCGTCTACAGCCGGCAAAAAGTGTCCCTGCAGAGAGCTCTGCTATTTCTTTGACAGTTCCTTGACATTTACAGAGGTTGCAACAATGTATCTATTTGTATCCATTTAGGATACAGATGTTTTTATTCGGAAACAAATAGATACAATGTTGCAACCGCTGTAAATGTCAAGGAACTGTCAAAGAACTGTCAAAGAAATAGCAGAGCTCTCTGCAGGGACACTTTTTGCCGGGCTGGAATTCCTCTTATTTTTCATTCTTCTTCATCATCATCATCCTCTTCTTCATCATCTTCTTCATCATCATCCTCTTCTTCTTTTTCTTCTTCATCATCATCATCCTCTTCTTCTTCATCATCATCCTCTTCTTCATCTTCTTCATCATCATCATCCTCTTCTTCATCATCTTCTTCATCTTCATCATCATCATCCTCTTCTTTTTCTTCATCATCCTCTTCTTCTTCATCATCCTATTCTTCTTCTTCTACTTCATCATCATCTTCTTCTTCATCCTCTTCTTCTTCCTCTTTTTGTCTTCCTCTTGCAGGTCACTGCTCATGCGCAGATTTTTATCGGTAAAAAATCGGCCGATTTGCCCATTATCGGACGATTTTATTTTCGGCCGAAAAATTGGCCGATTTTCGACCCATCTATGGCCTGCATTACAGTCTACAATGTGTTGGTGTACACGGTATTACATTGTACAGTGTATTACAGTGTGCAATGCATTGTACACTGCAGTGTGCACTAAAGCATTTTACACTCATGCACTGTACACACTAACGCATTTGACATTTTTAGTGTGCAATGCGTTAGTATGCAATATCTTCGACAGTACAATGCATTTGCAGTATTGGTGTATGTTTATTAAGCACAGATAATTAATCTGATTTTAGTTATCAAGGAGAAGTCTTCTCTGTCCCCCTGTTTATGAGGTGGAGGACAATTGTTTTCCGAAGAAGAGAGGAGACATTTTTTCAAGGAGATCTGTATAGATTTCCAGAGATATGTGTAGATGGTTGAGGGGCTGCATGTGATCTCCGGAGATAATTGTGATTAACGATCACCTGAGTTAAACCAGTGAATGAAAAGTGTAAAAAAACATGGATTGAAAATAATCTGCACTGACCACTGTGCTTTGTCAAGCCACATATTGGCACATTCTGGTTTCACACAGATGCGATATGAAATTTGCAGTGTTTTCTGTGCAAGCGCTGCACCGCATCACAACCGCAACCCCTTCATGCCACCTGCTGCGGCTTTCTAGGTGAAGTTAACAACACATCAAAATTGGTACACAAAGCGTATTGCGATTTACCAAATTGGATCGCATATTCACACCCATGTGCATACCCTGAAAAAGGGTCCTGCACATTTTTGGCCCGGATGCGGTGCAATTTGAGGTGTGCAAAATGTTTGTCTCTAATTGCAACGCACACAAATTGCATGTGATTTGCCCAGGAGTGCGGTGTTATACCACAATGCATGTATGTGAAGCCAGAATAAAAGTATGTGTATTTTGTCTACTTTTACTTGCGCATGTTAACATTATGTAAGTGCATTTTTCTTCTGTTTAACATGCTATAGAAATGGAACATGCATTTGGATGTAGTGTTTTTGTATGTGCAATTTGGAAGTATTCTAAACACACATTGACCATAGGGCCACACCATATCTTAAGCCGCGTTTGTCAGAAATGCTGTACAGTACATTTAAAGCGGATTTACACTCCACCTATCAAAAAATAACAGTCATCAGCTACAAAAACGGTAGCTGCTGACTTTTAAAAAAGCAGCCGCTTACCACAGAGCAGCCAAAATCATTCATTTAGCTGCTCCCATGCCAGCATTCCTTGGCCCCTCTCTCCTGTCCATTGCTCCCCGAACAAGCACCTTGTTTTGGTGTGAGCCCAAGAACACTCCTTCATGAGCCACGTATACCAGAGAGGCAAGCTTTTCAAGCACATCATGAAATCAGGATGGGGCTCCACTTCAAGTAAGCATTAGTGTGCCTGGGGGAGGGGGGGACCTTGGGCCTTTCCAAACACAGTAGATGCTCCAAGAATGTTTCCTTGAACTCTTGAAATGGTTAAAAAGGAAAAACACTCTAGATAGCCTGCACTGAGAATTGACTGTCATGATGACGTGTCAATGATTATTTGCTCTCATTTTTCAGGAGTGGTACTGCTTGCGGTTGAAGCTGGTAGAAATCCACCATCACGTCCTCCACTCACCTTCACTTGTGGCCAGTGGATATTTTGTGGCCGCAGGCAAGAATTGGCATCGAGGAACTGCATAAAGACCCTGGCATGCCAGAGGTGGTTTGGAAGCAGCACAGCAATTTGACCATCCCTTTCCTCTGTGTTGGTTTTAGGGGTGCAGAATTGCTTCTCGTTCCTGAACGGACTGTCGCCGGATATCAGAGTCCCCATATTTTCAAGATATGTTTTAGCCATGTTGGCTTATTTTTATGTTGAGTCAATTAAAGACTATTTTTTGTTACCTTAATAAAGTGTCAGATCCTCTTGATTGTATTCCCGAGACTTCAAATGGCCAGATAATATGCAATCTGAGGAAAAGTCAGTGCAATGTCCTCCACAAGTAGCTAAAGTCTGTCATAGGAGGACCTACCAGAACAATGCATTCATTTGGAGTGGGCCAGGCCCATACAGTACATCATGGAGGCTTGCTATGAAGGAACATTAATGTTTGGATATTTGAGCTCATGTGGTTTGTTTCCAAATATTTCTGCCCATTGCAGCGTATTGACTATTGCAGCTCAATAAAGATCAGGCATACAGAAAAGTGTACCTTGTCCATAGAATAGCCACTAGGAGGTCCTATCTGGGCACACAGATCTGGCCTATGCATAATTGTGGAAAATGCCAATTCGGTCTGCTTTATCATATGAAGGGGTTAGTTCACGCTTGCTTCAGGGGAAACATTACAACGAATTTTGTTATTTTTCATAGGAAAACGTGGCCGATCCCTAGATGCATTGAGGTACATAGCAGAGGTTCAAGATACTCCATAGAAGAACTTATTGTTCTTCCTAACTATGCAGGTGGCACAGACACAAGCATACACCCAGGGCCACTGTTAGATATCATGGGGCCCCATACAGCATACCTGACAGGCCCCCACCACCAGAGAAAATATTCAAATTATATATATGGTAAAAATACACAACATTTTCTTCATGGACACAATCACAAACAAATGCCTGTTCAATTCAAATGATAAAACTGTACTGAGTTAATAAATCAAACGTTGTGTAATTGAGGGCTCATTCACATGGGTGCTGTGGCCTGTAGAGTGTGAATCAGTGTTTGGTTTTTGTGGCTGTCGCCATTAGCATGCAACCTATGTTACACTATGGGAATGCTGCAGGTCATAATTTGACAAGCATATGGTTGCAGGTGTACAGCCCTGAACACAGACAGTGAGCATTCAGGGCCACTTCCCCACGCCTTCACACTTGTCAGATTAAAACCTGTGTTCATACAGCTGCTGTGTCCCCATAGTGTAACAGGTGGCTCTAGCCACATAAACAACCCACTCATTCATGCTGTACAGGTCAGAGGACCCGTGTGAATGTGGCATTTTGTGTTTGTTATATTTATTTTTTCCCAAAGCCCATTGAATTTAATGGGCTGCTTAACATGTGGAAACATGCCACAATACTGCAGGCATGTTATTTTCCAAGTGTGTTGCACCTAACCGCACAGTAGTGTGGTGCCATGCGTTTTTGTGGCTGTGAATGGGGCTGTTTTTAATAGACGTGTGTAGGTGCAATAACGTTTTCATCATGGTACCTGCACACATCTACAGAGGGCATTGCATTTCTTTGCGGTGCTGGAAAATGTGTGTTCTTGCATGCGTTTCTGCACCACCAATGGTGTGAACAAGTCCTAAGGGCCGGTTCACACTATAGAAACAGTCTAGATGTGTTCCTGATGGGTTTTTTTCATGCCCTTTTGGCATGCATGTTTAGTGTGTTCCAGTACATTTTGGATGCGTTTTGGACACGTTGACATTGCATTTTTGTATCCCTTCCACTTATTTTTTTCTATTTTCTTTGTATTCAATGTAGTTAGGGACATGTGCGCTTTAGTACATTCAAGGACGTTTCAATGTGTTCCAGTACAGTTCTGTGCAGAAACAATGCAGCGTGGTCAACTTTGTTTACAGCACCTGCAATGCATTGAAAATGCAAGCGCTGATATGAACTATGACATTGACAACCATATAACCTTCTTTCTGTGCGTTTGTGATGCCGAAAAAGCAACTGAAACACATGTAGTGTGAACTGGCCCTAAAGGTTATTAGAGGTCAGGGAACGGGACTGACCAGGAATTGTGAATTCAATCAGACTAGTGGTGAGATACAATCAGCAATTGTATAATAATGTGAGATCTGAGCTGTAGCTGATATAAAATGAGACACATTCACTTGATCAGTAAATAGTTAAAGAGTGGGGCGGTGATCCATAGATTTGCATATGGGACAGGTGATGATGGGGTGGGGGAGGGGGTCAAGTTGTATAAGGAGACAGATTTAAAAGAGAAAAAAGTTACAATGAAATATACACGGCATGAAACTTGCACATTTCCTAATTGGCAAAAGAACAGTACGCAGGTAACATTCATCCACTTTCTAGTCATTAGGCAAAATCATAATTGATTGATCAATATTCCTGGCACTGACACAACCCAGAAAATTGATCTCTATTTTTTGGGATGTAGCCATGACTGGGATTAGAACCCATGACCCAAGTGCTGTAAGTTCTGAGCTCTAACCACTAAACCACTGTGGGAGACACAGTTTAAGCTATAATGTAGAATAGTTACATTGTTTAAAAATGATAAAGCGAGCGCTGGCCAAATGATATAGACTAGTAAAATGGTATTACACAAGATAAATATAACCACGAACAGTAGTGCATGAACTCGTGAAAGGTCATCCACCCCTGTGACAGTGTACTACACTATTAAGCACCTTTCTGGCTCCTGTGGCTGAGCTAATTCCTCCCCAGGACCATTTGGGCACCCACCCTGATGGATGGATGGAGCTGGATGACTAACCCATAGCTGCCAGCATACCGCTGCACCCCCAGTTGTGTGATGTGTATAACCCATGCACATTAATACTTTTGTTCTGGTGAGTGTAGACCAGTCCCAAGGGTGGTTTACTTTTCACGAGTTCATGCACTACTGTCCGTCACGAAGAGACCACACGTGCCATTCATAGGCACTCTCTGAGTTGGTACTCTCACACGAAGGACATTCCATTATTCAGGAATGATTATATGAACTTATTTTAGCACGATTTACCAGTTTACATCATTATTGCAATTCTTTGCACTTTTTGGTTTTTACATGCGTTCATTATTGATCACATGCATTTATAGCGCTGCACTTGTCTTTAACATAGAATAGTTATGTGATTAAAGAGAATGAAGATATATAATTATATTGGGAAATTAGAAGTATATAAATTATTTGAGATATAAGTGTGAAAATGTTTAACATTTGCATACAGAATGTATGACATTCATTAGTAAATGCATTAGTTTCCTGATCATTTTGGAGAAACAGCAAAAAAAAATAAATTAAAAAAAAATAGGAAATTCTAATACAGGTGTACTATTTATTACATTCTAAGGATTTAGCGAACATATCCGGTATTGCACCTAAAAATGTGCCAGACGGGATACCAAATTTACTAATAGCAAAGTAGCCAGTAGACGCTCGTTAATGAGCTTGCTAGACGCTGGTCAGACGACTGTTTGATTGACCTGAGTCTGCCTGAATGGTCAGTCTCTGCTAGTACACTCACATCTTAGTGAATCAAGGCCAAAGTGACCGGCTAGGGGTGGTCATGGAAGGTGCCAAGCACTTGTGTCAAAACTTCCCAGGAAACCAAGATCTTGCGATCACACCACCACACTACCTCTTGTTTCTGACAAGTGGGGTTCTCAGGTTCCAGACAGAGTGCAGAAGCTTGTTTAATGGAATGACATCTGATCAGACTATAACAAAATAAAGTTCTGGGATGACAAGAAGGTATCTGATTAAGACAATTCAGGGCTATCTGGAAACACGTGAGATAAGGGGTCTGATTTTCCAGTCTTTGATCCTGGATAATATGTGATGTGAGAAAAAAAAACCTTGAAAAGAACAGGGCCCACCTGGCTTGTCGAGGCGGACCTAAGGTTCTCAAGGTTTTTGTGGTCCATGAAAATTAGAACAGGGTGTGCTGCTCCTTCCAGCAGGTATCTCCACTCCTCAAGTGCTAATTTAATCGCCAGCAATTCCCTGACACCCACATCATAGTTCCTCCTAAATTGGCTCAACTGAGAAAAAGGCTACAGGATGTAGTATGGCTTTTGGACCTTGTGACAATACAGTCCCTGTGTCTCAGGCATCAGCTTCAAGCACAGATGGCAGAGCTGAATCAGGATGCTGGAGAACTGGAGCTGAAGTGAAGAGGGTCTTTAGCCAAAGGTGGTTTGAGCCTCCTGGGTCCACTGGAACAGTACATGTTGGTGGGTAAGTTGCGTGGCAGAAGCAATGATGACAGAGAAACCTTTTATGAATTTGAGATAAAAGTTAGAAAATCCCATGACTCTCTGAACTCCTTCTTGTCTTTGGATGTTGGCCATTCAAGGATGGGAGGACACCTTTTGAGGGTCCATAGTGATTCCTTCTGTAGAGATCATTAACCCCAGAAATTAAATAGATTGTCTTTCAAACTCACATTTTTTTCTGTTTTTGTGTACAGTCCATGCTCTCTCAAGATAGTAAAAACCTTCTCTATATGAACGCTATGAACTTCCAGTAAGGGAGAAAAGATCAGGCTGTCATCAAGGTATATGGCTAGAAAGAGGTCTAAATACTCTCAGAAGAGGTCATTCATGAAATGTTGAAACGTGGCAGGGGCATTGCATAAGCCAAAAGGCAACACAGAGTACTCAAAATGCTATCTTCCACTTGTCCCCTTCTTTGATGCGTATGAAGTTCTAAGCCCCGAGCACATCAAGCTTAGTGAATATCCGGGCTGTCTGGAATCTTTGAAAGAGTTCAAGAATTAAGGGGAGTGGGTAACGGTTTTTAACTGTAATTTTATTGAGCTCCTGATAGTCCACACAAAGGTCAGAGAGAGTGGTCTTTCTTTTTCACAAAGAATATGCCAGCTCCAGCTGGTGAAGATGAAAGGCAGATGAAACTTTTTTTTACGTTTTCGTAGATGTATTGCTGAAGTGCAACTAATTCCAGTTTGGATAAAGGAAAGATGCGTGTGACTGATGTTGAGGCAGTGGTGCTGATAATAGGCTGATTGAAAGGTTACAATTCCCTTATCCTAATCCATGTAGCCATGGCATTCCAAGAATGGTTTGGAACATGGGGGAACTTAGAACATCGAAATGTTCTTGGTGGTCAGTAGTGAAGACAGGGACCAAATTTTGGATACGTACCATCCGCCAGGATATTAAGTGGTTGCCTTTTGGGAACCAGAGGAATCTGTAAGTGCTTTGTAAGATTAGTGTCTATGAAACAGCTACAAGCCCCAAAATCAACAATGGCTTGATACTAGTTTTCCTTTCCAGCAACCTGCAATGAAACAGGAAGAATAACATGAGCTGACTGTGTTTCTGAGACTTGGAGGTAGGTAGGCTGACTGGAAAGAGATCTGGCTGAATGAGACAGTTCACATTCAATCACTCCACCCTCTAACAACCAGAGGGGTAGGGGGACTGCTCAGCCCTCCTCTGTACAGTCAATGCTGGGAGTCTATAACCTGTCCTCATTGTCTGTCACACAGAGAAGTAAATGACAAGTGTGGGGACACTGAAAGCACCTGTTGTGTTATTGTGTGTGTTCAGCAGACAATATACAGAGGTAGAAGATCAGACAGTACACATGGTGGTGCAGTCTCTGACCATCTCCTGTAGTATGAGTGCGGTCCCTGATCATATCTTGAGTCTGACATTTAGCATCCCTGCAGTTTCTAACCATCTCTTGTACTATGCTTGCAGCCTCTGGCCATCTCCTGCAGTATGTCCACAGTCTCTGATTGTCTCCTGTAGTATGTCCGCAGTCTCTGGCCAGACATAAAAAAAGCACATTCACTCAGGACTACCTTTGGTATCATTAGAAGGTAATCGTATCAGATCAGATTGGATCATGTATAGGGAATGGGTTTAGATCATTTGCACATAGCTGCAGCAACACAGAGGTGATTTAAATGGTCTAAAAACCCACTCAACAGCAACATATAAAACGAAGTGGGAATCCAAAATAAAGAATATATATATACACACACACACACAGTGCCCAGCATAAATGAGTACACCCCTTTTGCAAAGTAAGATTTTAATCAATATCTCAATGAACACAAGAACAATTTCCAAAATTTTGACAAAACTGAGTTTTATAGAACAATTATGTAGCTCATTACATGAAAGTGAGGTTAATACTATAACTTAGATTACAAAATCTTCAGTTTTATTCAAATTAGTTGATGCAAAAATGAATACACCCCACAACAAAAACTACTACATGTAGTATATTGTATGACCTCCATGATTTGTAAGAACAGCACCAGGGCTTCTAGGCATGGAATGAACAAGTTGGCAAAACGAAAAAGAATTCTCCTGCGCTCCAAGACTCAGACAGGTGGCACAAGATGGAACCAGGCCTGGGGAGAACGAACACCACTGCATAAAGGGCTGTGCAGCTCCAAACCAAGGCTGGGGAAGCCCAATCAGCACTGTAAAATGAAATAAAAAACAAGAAGCGCACCAGCCTTGCGCATTACCTCAGCGACCAAAATTTATTACTTGTAAAAAACATACTCACAAACAGCGAATAAAATCAGGCATGTAAGTCCTCTCAGGGACTTGAAGATAACATGAGTCCCATCAGGGGAATAGGTGTTCAGTACAGCTGACGCGTTTCGAAGGGAGTCCCTTCTTCCTCAGAGCTAACTGAACCATACGTGCACCCTCCTATATATACCCATATCTCTGGACTAAAAATAAGCCCTCCCTACCCGGGTTGGGCATTCTCAGGATAGTAGGAGGGGCCAAAATCTCATAAACTAACCATCAATATTTACAATGCCATTAGAGAGAGATATAACATATAAATTATAAAATGAATAAAATACATAGAGAACATAAAAAACCTATATAAAATATGTATCTTAAAAATATATATATATAAAAAAAAAAAAAAAAAAAAAAAAAACCATATATTGCATACGCCACTTGGTGTGCATCTAATCCCTCAATTTGACTATGACACCAGAGGAGATAATGGTCTTCCACAGTTATGAAACATTGTCATGTTCCGTGTTGCATTAGTGCACAATGTGTCCCATGGATACTTCATCCAGAGGACTTGTCATAACGCTGGATGGAAATATAGCGATCAATGTGACAATAATCATAGGTTCTTAATACAGATTGTTAATCACCGGATATTTTGATGGTTAAGTGTCCATAGTGTCACAACCCCATGTATATATATATGTCCAACCATATAGTCAAATCCACCCACACTCAGACCTTCAACCCAGAGCTGTGTGTTTTTTGTATTTTCTACTACCAGGCAGCTGCATGCGTTTCATGATCAGATAATGAAGAGGATTAGATCAGAGCTCTTAGATCCACATGTATATACATTTACACACTCACAGACGTATACATCCACACTCCCACCTTCAATCCTGATGCTGTGTATATTTTATATATATAACTAAATATCACCAGGCAGCTGCATGCGTTACCCGATCCATTGATGAAGGGGATTTGTAGTCAGCTGCATAAGGAGGACATGAACTTCCCTCATTGCTTGCTGGTTTACCCTGTGGAACGCACGCTACTGCTCCATGCTCCTAACTGCGCATGCGTGAACCTAACCTGCGCATGTGCAGAAGAAAAAAAAAAAAAAAGAAACCAGGGGGGCAGATGTATCCTTATAGTATGAAGCAGTGAGTGGAACAATTATTACTATCAGGGCTAATACTAAATAACCATATTCCTTACACTCAGAACATTCCTGTTGATAACAGTATATGTAATGCTGAATACAGAGAATATATATATAAATTATGTATACATATATATATATATATACATACTTCAAATACATTCAATACACTAGATACATCAAATGTATTTGAATCGCAACCTAAAATAGGGATGGAACAGTAGAGGTCACTAATTGTATTCATACTTTCTGGTGACTAAATAAGAGTATGAATCTCCAGGTCATCATTTAAACCTCTAGGGGACAAGGTACCCAATGTGAAGATCCAAAAACTTTCTCTTCTACAGAGTTCTTGGTATCTCCTCCCACTATCTAAGTCCTTTGTGATTGCTTCTATTCCAAAGACTTTCAGTCCATCGTAGTTGCTCTGATGTGTTTCTTTGAAATGACGAGGGACTGAATATTTATCTTTTGCCAATTTTATATTACTTTTGTGCTCGCTAATACGTGTCCTAAGACACCGTGAGGTGCGGCCTACATACAGTAGGCCACAGGGGCAAATTAAGCCATAAATGACAAAAGAAGTCCCACAGTTAATAAACTGTTTAATGGAAAATCTCCTGCCGTCTGTGCTCAAAAAATCTTTTTTCCGATGCCATATGACTCCACATGTGCCACAATTGGGAACGCTACATCTGTAGCTGCCCTTTTGGTCGAATAGCACTGACCATGGACCTGGGTTAGAAGTCTGCTGGTAGTTCCTTTTGCGTACTCTGCTAGGCGCTATTATGCTCCTGAGATCCCTAGGTTTCCTGAAAATTAATGTGGGTTTATCAGGAAGTACCTTCCCTAGAGTAGGGTCGTTTTTTAAAATGTTCCAGTTTTTCGACAGAGTGTGTTTGATATCCCAGGCTTTGTTACTATATCTAGTACAGAAACGTACTACGTTTGTATTGCAAATGTCAGTCGTGGTCTCAGAATGGACACCAGCTTCCACGACAGTACAATCTATGGAATTACTATCATAAAGGGCTAAATATTTATTACATGCTGTTTGAATAAGCTGTGCATCATACCCTTTCTCCTCAAATTTCTTTTGAAGGATCAGACTTTGTTCCAAGTAGTCTTTTTTCATAGTGCACGTACGTTGTAGCCTGCAGAACTGTCCGAAGGGAACATTACGAATCCATTGCGGATGATGATTACTCTTGGCGTGTAGATATGAATTCCCCGCTGTGGGTTTGAAATATGTTTTTGAGCATATCTGACCGTTTATATCATGTCTTAATTCAAGGTCTAGGAAGACCAGATTATCATCATCAATAACATGAGTGAACGTGATGTCATACGGATTGTTACTGCAATGTTTAAGGAACCCCTCCAGCTGGGAATCTGTACCGTTCCAGATGATGATAATATCATCAATATACCTTCCATATAGGATAAGGTTTGCACTATAGGGGTTATTCGTCCAGATATAGTTCTTTTCCCAGTACCCCATAAATATATTGGCATAGCTAGGAGCAAATTTTGCGCCCATGGCAGTGCCCTGTGTCTGGCGATAGTGATTATCCAGAAAGGAAAAGTTATTATGCTCTAGGGCAAATTCAATGCAATTATATAGAAATTGCATTTGTGTATAGTGAAGTGATGAATTTGTGGCTAGAAAATGCTGAATGGCTCGAAGACCATGCTCGTGTTTAATGGACGTATATAGAGATACCACATCCAAAGAAAGCCATCTATAACCCTCCTCCCACTTGTACCCTGCCAGTATATCCAGTATGTGACTGGAGTCTCTGACATAGGATGAAAGATTTACCACTATATCTTTTAGGAAGTAATCGATATAGCTGCCTAGATTGCTTGTCAGGCTACCTATCCCAGAGACAATGGGTCTCCCAGGGGGATTGTCCTTATTCTTGTGTACTTTTGGAATGTGATAGAAGAATGGAGTAGTAGGGTGTTTAACAAAAAGAAAGAGAAATTCTTCTTTGGTAAGGATTTCTTCTTTTAGTGCTGTTTCTAAGAATAATTTAATTTTAGATTGGTATTGGACTGTGGGATCATTGGGTAGAATTTCATAGGTTTGGCAGTCATTGAGGAGTCTCAGGGCCTCCGAAATATAGGTGTCACGATCTTGAATGACTAGACCTCCTCCCTTGTCTGCTTGCCTAATCACTATATCCTTATTCTCTTTGAGGATCTTAAGTGAGGTTCTTAGTGGATCTTGTTGTAGATAGTGTCTCTGTGGGGATGCATTTCTATTACAGATTTTCCTAAAATCCGCAAGTACTGTCTCATAGAAAGTAGGTACAAAATGACCTTTGACCCAATGCGGATAGAACAAGGACTTGGGTTTAAACCCCGTATGTATAATTTCTCCCTGAGAGACAGTCGCCAATTCTGTGAGAGAAAGATGTTCTAAATCACTATCCATAAAACCATCTTCCGTGTAGAGGTCTTCAAGAATGTTTAAAATAGGCTTTTCAAGTGAAACGTCTAAGACAGGAGAGTTCAATGGAAGACTTGCACCGTTGGTGCTGTCAGTAGTATTGTCATTTTTGAGGAGAAAAAATCTCTTTACTGTCAAATTCCGAATGAACTTGTTTAAATCCACAAACAGTTCAAACAGGTTAGGTGGATTTGAAGGTGCAAAATTAAGACCCTTTTTCAGGAGTTCAAGTTCTGAGTCGGAAAAAGTCGATTTTGATAGATTATAGATTTTAATAGTAGAGAGGGGAACTTTGCTATTCATCTCCTTCCTCTTTTGGTGTCTCTTTCCCCCTCTCTTCCCTCGTCTCGTCCGCTTTCTCTCTTTTTCCTTGGGGGGATTGATGGTAATGTTTGATCTGCTGGGGCTGCGAACAATGAATGGTTCGCAGCCGCTTCCCTTAAAAAATGGAATTGATTTTGATCTGAATGTGCATTGCCATGCCCATCCGCATCCAATGGTCCCTTAGGGCCCATATAATTAGGATGACCAGATACATGGTTAGAATCTTGGTGAAAACTAGGACAGTTCTGAGCTGTTCTATAATTGTAAGGAGATAGTGGTTCTCTTGTTGTATTTTCATGGGTTAGTGTCCCTTTATACTGAGTGCCCGTATGGTTCCTAGTAGATGTTGTTGCTAGGCCATTGGAATGATTGACATGTGATGAATGGGCTTTATAATGTGTGGTCTTATACGGCTGCCTGGTGGAATAATTCCCTTTATTACTGGCATTCTGATTATTGTTCTGTGTGTAGGAATTATACTGATGAGTCTTAGACTGATTATAGGTAGGTTTTGAACTTTTATACCCATTTTTTGATTTATGGGGCCCTTGTAAATTATGGCCTGTTGGGTTATTTATGGTTTCAGGTCTAGATGGATGTGTATTGTTCCACTGGCTATTAGACTGTGAAGCAGGTGCACTGGAAACCTTCTGTTTCCAATTGAACTCACGCCCATGTGAGTAGTCCAATCTATCCCTTTCAAATTTATCTGATTTACTGCTGATGGTATTGGTTTCAAAATACATAATCTGATCATTAACCTTGATATCCCATTCATTGAATGTAGGAATGTCGATGTACGCAGCCAGTTCTTCTTGTAAACCGGCAATTTCTGATTTAATATTTAATAAATTCCTTTCTCTTTGTTGGATTATGAGATTCATCCAAATTCTATTGCATTTGCGGAGTTCATCCTTCCAACTACTATCTAGATCTTCATCTAGGAAGCTACATAGTTTAGTGATTCTAAGACCTCTAGGGGTCCTATAGGTTTCTAGATATTTTTGCAACAATAGTATGTCCCACCATTGGACAATTTCTCTCTCTAAGGCATGTTTCAAATTATAGAAAAGTGATACCATTTTATCTTCCCTCATAGCTATGTCCGACTTAGTATTTACACCGATTGCTTCATTATTACAACCTTTTGGCTGATGTTCAAATGCATTAATACTACATGCAAAACCTTTCGCTAGGGAAGTTCTCCTGACTTCCCTTTCTTCAATCGATAAAACCATGATAGAGCAAAATATGACAAAGAAGAGTCTTTACAGTCTTTGCAGTCTAGTGTGTCCTGTAACAGTTGAAAATGCTGAACTAGGAGAAAAACAGGTCAAAGGTATTCAGAGGCTGAGTCCAGGCTGCAGGAGCCCCAACAAACACACCATGGAAAAACGAAAAAGAATTCTCCTGCGCTCCAAGACTCAGACAGGTGGCACAAGATGGAACCAGGCCTGGGGAGAACGAACACCACTGCATAAAGGGCTGTGCAGCTCCAAACCAAGGCTGGGGAAGCCCAATCAGCACTGTAAAATGAAATAAAAAACAAGAAGCGCACCAGCCTTGCGCATTACCTCAGCGACCAAAATTTATTACTTGTAAAAAACATACTCACAAACAGCGAATAAAATCAGGCATGTAAGTCCTCTCAGGGACTTGAAGATAACATGAGTCCCATCAGGGGAATAGGTGTTCAGTACAGCTGACGCGTTTCGAAGGGAGTCCCTTCTTCCTCAGAGCTAACTGAACCATACGTGCACCCTCCTATATATACCCATATCTCTGGACTAAAAATAAGCCCTCCCTACCCGGGTTGGGCATTCTCAGGATAGTAGGAGGGGCCAAAATCTCATAAACTAACCATCAATATTTACAATGCCATTAGAGAGAGATATAACATATAAATTATAAAATGAATAAAATACATAGAGAACATAAAAAACCTATATAAAATATGTATCTTAAAAATATATATATATAAAAAAAAAAAAAAAAAAAAAAAAAACCATATATTGCATACGCCACTTGGTGTGCATCTAATCCCTCAATTTGACTATGACACCAGAGGAGATAATGGTCTTCCACAGTTATGAAACATTGTCATGTTCCGTGTTGCATTAGTGCACAATGTGTCCCATGGATACTTCATCCAGAGGACTTGTCATAACGCTGGATGGAAATATAGCGATCAATGTGACAATAATCATAGGTTCTTAATACAGATTGTTAATCACCGGATATTTTGATGGTTAAGTGTCCATAGTGTCACAACCCCATGTATATATATATGTCCAACCATATAGTCAAATCCACCCACACTCAGACCTTCAACCCAGAGCTGTGTGTTTTTTGTATTTTCTACTACCAGGCAGCTGCATGCGTTTCATGATCAGATAATGAAGAGGATTAGATCAGAGCTCTTAGATCCACATGTATATACATTTACACACTCACAGACGTATACATCCACACTCCCACCTTCAATCCTGATGCTGTGTATATTTTATATATATAACTAACTAAATATCACCAGGCAGCTGCATGCGTTACCCGATCCATTGATGAAGGGGATTTGTAGTCAGCTGCATAAGGAGGACATGAACTTCCCTCATTGCTTGCTGGTTTACCCTGTGGAACGCACGCTACTGCTCCATGCTCCTAACTGCGCATGCGTGAACCTAACCTGCGCATGTGCAGAAGAAAAAAAAAAAAAAAAAAAAAAAAAAAAAAACCAGGGGGGCAGATGTATCCTTATAGTATGAAGCAGTGAGTGGAACAATTATTACTATCAGGGCTAATACTAAATAACCATATTCCTTACACTCAGAACATTCCTGTTGATAACAGTATATGTAATGCTGAATACAGAGAATATATATATAAATTATGTATACATATATATATATATATACATACTTCAAATACATTCAATACACTAGATACATCAAATGTATTTGAATCGCAACCTAAAATAGGGATGGAACAGTAGAGGTCACTAATTGTATTCATACTTTCTGGTGACTAAATAAGAGTATGAATCTCCAGGTCATCATTTAAACCTCTAGGGGACAAGGTACCCAATGTGAAGATCCAAAAACTTTCTCTTCTACAGAGTTCTTGGTATCTCCTCCCACTATCTAAGTCCTTTGTGATTGCTTCTATTCCAAAGACTTTCAGTCCATCGTAGTTGCTCTGATGTGTTTCTTTGAAATGACGAGGGACTGAATATTTATCTTTTGCCAATTTTATATTACTTTTGTGCTCGCTAATACGTGTCCTAAGACACCGTGAGGTGCGGCCTACATACAGTAGGCCACAGGGGCAAATTAAGCCATAAATGACAAAAGAAGTCCCACAGTTAATAAACTGTTTAATGGAAAATCTCCTGCCGTCTGTGCTCAAAAAATCTTTTTTCCGATGCCATATGACTCCACATGTGCCACAATTGGGAACGCTACATCTGTAGCTGCCCTTTTGGTCGAATAGCACTGACCATGGACCTGGGTTAGAAGTCTGCTGGTAGTTCCTTTTGCGTACTCTGCTAGGCGCTATTATGCGCTATTATGCTCCATAATAGCGCCTAGCAGAGTACGCAAAAGGAACTACCAGCAGACTTCTAACCCAGGTCCATGGTCAGTGCTATTCGACCAAAAGGGCAGCTACAGATGTAGCGTTCCCAATTGTGGCACATGTGGAGTCATATGGCATCGGAAAAAAGATTTTTTGAGCACAGACGGCAGGAGATTTTCCATTAAACAGTTTATTAACTGTGGGACTTCTTTTGTCATTTATGGCTTAATTTGCCCCTGTGGCCTACTGTATGTAGGCCGCACCTCACGGTGTCTTAGGACACGTATTAGCGAGCACAAAAGTAATATAAAATTGGCAAAAGATAAATATTCAGTCCCTCGTCATTTCAAAGAAACACATCAGAGCAACTACGATGGACTGAAAGTCTTTGGAATAGAAGCAATCACAAAGGACTTAGATAGTGGGAGGAGATACCAAGAACTCTGTAGAAGAGAAAGTTTTTGGATCTTCACATTGGGTACCTTGTCCCCTAGAGGTTTAAATGATGACCTGGAGATTCATACTCTTATTTAGTCACCAGAAAGTATGAATACAATTAGTGACCTCTACTGTTCCATCCCTATTTTAGGTTGCGATTCAAATACATTTGATGTATCTAGTGTATTGAATGTATTTGAAGTATGTATATATATATATATATGTATACATAATTTATATATATATTCTCTGTATTCAGCATTACATATACTGTTATCAACAGGAATGTTCTGAGTGTAAGGAATATGGTTATTTAGTATTAGCCCTGATAGTAATAATTGTTCCACTCACTGCTTCATACTATAAGGATACATCTGCCCCCCTGGTTTTTTTTTTTTTTTTTTTTTTTTTTCTTCTGCACATGCGCAGGTTAGGTTCACGCATGCGCAGTTAGGAGCATGGAGCAGTAGCGTGCGTTCCACAGGGTAAACCAGCAAGCAATGAGGGAAGTTCATGTCCTCCTTATGCAGCTGACTACAAATCCCCTTCATCAATGGATCGGGTAACGCATGCAGCTGCCTGGTGATATTTAGTTATATATATAAAATATACACAGCATCAGGATTGAAGGTGGGAGTGTGGATGTATACGTCTGTGAGTGTGTAAATGTATATACATGTGGATCTAAGAGCTCTGATCTAATCCTCTTCATTATCTGATCATGAAACGCATGCAGCTGCCTGGTAGTAGAAAATACAAAAAACACACAGCTCTGGGTTGAAGGTCTGAGTGTGGGTGGATTTGACTATATGGTTGGACATATATATATACATGGGGTTGTGACACTATGGACACTTAACCATCAAAATATCCGGTGATTAACAATCTGTATTAAGAACCTATGATTATTGTCACATTGATCGCTATATTTCCATCCAGCGTTATGACAAGTCCTCTGGATGAAGTATCCATGGGACACATTGTGCACTAATGCAACACGGAACATGACAATGTTTCATAACTGTGGAAGACCATTATCTCCTCTGGTGTCATAGTCAAATTGAGGGATTAGATGCACACCAAGTGGCGTATGCAATATATGGTTTTTTGTTTTTTTTTTTTTTTTTTTATATATATATATTTTTAAGATACATATTTTATATAGGTTTTTTATGTTCTCTATGTATTTTATTCATTTTATAATTTATATGTTATATCTCTCTCTAATGGCATTGTAAATATTGATGGTTAGTTTATGAGATTTTGGCCCCTCCTACTATCCTGAGAATGCCCAACCCGGGTAGGGAGGGCTTATTTTTAGTCCAGAGATATGGGTATATATAGGAGGGTGCACGTATGGTTCAGTTAGCTCTGAGGAAGAAGGGACTCCCTTCGAAACGCGTCAGCTGTACTGAACACCTATTCCCCTGATGGGACTCATGTTATCTTCAAGTCCCTGAGAGGACTTACATGCCTGATTTTATTCGCTGTTTGTGAGTATGTTTTTTACAAGTAATAAATTTTGGTCGCTGAGGTAATGCGCAAGGCTGGTGCGCTTCTTGTTTTTTATTTCATTTTACATTAATGAACAAGTTGGCGACATATTGCAACATCTATCTTTTTCCATTCTTCAAGAACAACCTCTTTTAGAGCCTGGATACTAGATGGAGAGTGATGCTCAGCTTGTCTCTTCAGCGTTCCCCATAGGTGTTCGATTAGGTTCAGACCAGGAGACATACTTGGCCTCTGAATCACTTTCACCCTGTTTTTCTTCAGTGTTCTGGTATCGTTTTTTTCAGCCGACGATCAGTTTTCATGTAAAAGCAATCCTGGTGGCTAATTAGCTGCAGGATTGCTTTTACAAGCAGCGAGAGATGATGCCCCCCTCCCCCACGGTTAATTGGATCCTCTCTAAATTGTCCCTAGTATGTGTATGTATGAATGTAAGTTAGGGACCTTAGATTGTACACCCCTTGAGGGTTAGGGACTGATGTGAACGTACAATATATATGTAAAGTGCTGTGTAAATGGACAGCACTATAGAAGTACCTTAAATAAATAAATAATTTCATCACTTCAGTTTCACAGGATATAAACAGCGCCATTTGTAAATTGGGAAAGCATATGATCACACCGATCTTGGATTGATTAGATAATGTAAGGGCATAGGAGATATCTAGAGTCTGATAAAACCCAGAATTCTCAAAAAAGACTATATGATAATGCCCATTGAAGTTATATGGGATATTTGCATTCCCTGTGATAGCATTAAAGGTGATAAAAAAAATACGAAGGGGCAGTGTAAAAATAATAAAAAAAAAATCAAAAAGAACTAAAAGAACCCTTGCCCCCCTCCCCTCGCATCTGCGATCGTGAGCATTGACCCTGTGCCAGTATGGAAACAGCGGTTGCAACATGCATGTAAGTTATCACCATGAACGTCAGATCAATGGCAGTAATTCTAAAACTAGACCTCCTCTGTAAACCTAAAATGGTATCTTGTAAAGGCTTTTAAAATGTTGCCTATGGATATTAAAAACGTATACAATTTGTCGCCATTGCATGGGGCATGTGCAGTTTTAAAGCATGTCATGTTTGGTATCTAATTACTCGGCATACCATCATCTTTTATATTTACCAAATAATTGGCCAATGTTTTGTGTTTTTGTGCATTAAAAGTAAAAGTGTATTTTTTTTTTCAAATTGTGTTTGAAAAATCGCTGCGCGAGTACTATGTGACATAAAAAATGGCAGCACCTACCATTTTATTCACTAGGGTGTTTGCTTTAAAAAAAAAATATAATGTTTGGGGTTTAAATTAATTTTCTAGCAAAAAATACAGATTTTTTTAATGTGAACAAAAGTGTCAGAAAAAGGCGTGGTCTGCAGGTGGTTAGAAGAGTCAGTGATGTGCGGCATAAACTTCTAATGCTGGGCATAAAATGCCCCCACCCCCCAAAATGACCCCTTTTTGGAAAGTAAACACCCCAAACTATTTGCTGAGAGGCATGTTGAATCAATAGAAGAATTTATTTTTTTTACGAGTTTTTGGAAAATGACAAACAAAAATGTTTGGTTTTTTTTATTTTTTGTTTTTTTACACAAAATGTCATTCAAATGATTTATTGCTCACACATGCCATCGGTATATGTGAAATTACTCCCCAAAATACATTCTGCTACTTCTCCCGAGTATGGGGGTACCACATGTGAGAGACATTTTGGCAGTCTAGCCAAGTATAGGACCCCAAAATCCAATAAGCACCATCAGGCTTTTAAAGGGCTTTATTTCCTCATTACACTTCCTGACTACCTATCACAGTTTCGGAGGCCCTGAAATGCCAGGATAGCACCAAACCCCCTCTCCTCCCCAAATGACCACTTTTTGGAAAGTAGACACCCTAAGGAATTTGATCAGAAGCATGGTGAGTATTTTGCAGATCTCGTTTGTTGCCACAAGTTTTTGAAAATTGAAGAAAAAAAGCAAAAACATTTTTTCTTTTTTTTTTATATTTCAAAACCTTGTGAAAAAAAAATTAGATCTGCAAAATACTCACCATGCCTCTTTTTAAATTCCTTGGGGTGTCTACTTTCCCAAAAGGTGTAATTTGGGAGGGGGGTGCTATCCTGGCAATTCAGGGCCTTCGAAACTGTGATAGGTAGTGAGGAAGTGAAATGAGGAAGTTACACACCTTCAGGCTTTCAAAGTGGTCATTGAATTTCAGGCTCCTGTATGTGGCTAGGTTCCCAAAGTCTCACACATGTGGTACACCCATACTCGGTAGAAGTAGCAGAATGCATTTTGGGGTGTAATTCAACATATACCCATGGCTTGTGTGAGAAATATATCATTTAAATGACAACTTTGTGTAAAAAAAAAAAAAAAAGTTGTCATTTTCCAGAAACTTGTGGAAAAAAATAAATCTTCCATGGACTCAGCAGATAGCTTAGGGTGTCTACTTTCCAAAAAGGGGTAATTTGGGGGTGTTCGTATTATCTTGGTATTTTAGCACCTCAAGAAATGTGATGGGCAGTCAGAAAGTAAATGCTGTGTAAATTCCATTATCTATACCATAGTTTGTAGATGCTATAACTTTCACACAAAACAATAAATATACACTTATTGGGATTTTTTTTAACCAAAAACGTAGCAGAATACATTTTGGCCTAAATTTATGATGAAATTTTAGTTTTTTGAAGTTTTTTATTGACAGAAATGAGAAAATATCGTTTAAAAAAAAAAAATTCTCAACATTTTTTTGTTTATAGCGCCAAAAATAAAAAGCGCACAGGTGATCAAATACCACCAAAAGAAAGCTCTATTTGTGTGGAAAAAAGAACATAAATTTCATTTATGTACCAAATTGCATGACTGCACAAATGTCAGTTAAACTAGTGCAGTGCTGTATAGCTGTGAGATGGGGAAACAGCTCTCATTGTTTGAACACTGTTTGTGTGGAGTAAATTAAATGTTCTGGACTGACATTGTGCAGTTTAGCCACAAGATGCCACTGTTTTCCTAACACAGCCTCAGACTGCTTAGATATTTCTATATTCATGAAGAGGTGGGGTTTTCACTCAGAGTTTAGAGAACAGTAAGAGGAGAGAGAGGAGCCATGTTTGGAGGATGGTGAATGAAGGAGCCGTGTGAGCAGAGAATCTGATGGCATCCAGGTGTGAGAGCATCCCTCAGTAACCAGAGCTGCAGCTAAGTGAAGCTGATCGTGTCCAAGACCCTGATTCTGTTCAGAGAAAGGAAGATTGCTGCCAGGAATGCTGATGAGAGCAGAGGAACAAAGCAACATACACTGTGATACCGCATGCTTGTTGGAGAGACATTTGTTCCGTTCAGAGTCACTAGCGGGTGAAAAGCAGACCCGGGTCGGTAAGATCGTGCACGCACCTCATTTCAGTGTTGGCGCCTAGAGACTGAGACCGGCCTATAGTTAGTTAGTTAGGGTCTCTGTTTGTGTCAGGCCACAAGCGTTATTACTGATCATTGGAAGGACTTCATAACTTAAAGCGACATTTCACATTGGAGAGCGGATAAAATCCCACAAACACAAGCCAGACTGGTGTTTTGCTCAGAAGGAATACTCAGGCACGTGCTACAGGACCAGTTATGGGAGGAGGAATACTGTAGATTTGTGTAAGATTGTAAGCTTTTGTGCTGCCCCGCAGGCTAGCCCATACCATACACTGATTCCTGCTCTTTTAGGGTAATAACGGGTAAGGTGTGGCAGCTTAGTTGTGCCCGCCAGCAGGTAAATTACTACACTTTCTACCTTCATCCTTCAGAAGGCGCCGTGCTGTGCAGCACCAGGATCTCAGCCTTTGGGCTGTGTGTATGTAAATTTATTGTATGTTCTCAGCATTTGTGGTTGTGTCTATTTGCCACATCTAAGTAAAATTCTGTTGTGGCAAAAGCTGGTGTTGGGATTGCTTTCCTCGTTCGTGACTTCACTGTATCTTGGGGAGCCCACCCCGGTACACGGCTTACAACTTGGCGTAGTCGGCAGGATACAGCGGCGGTTATGGACGGGAATGCAGCGGGAGATCTTCCCCCGGCGCCAATGGCAACGGTCCAGGACCCAGCTCAGGGTGCGCCAGTGCAAGACCAAGTTGCCCCAACACTGCTGATATAGCTTGCCCCTGCCCTGCCTGTACCAGTAGGGTACATCCCCGGGGGGGCGCTGTTGAGTCACCTGCCAAAATATGACGGTAAAAATATGACGTTGCAGGACTGGACTGAAAGAGTGCGAAGTGCAGTTAGAATGTGTAACCTGACTTCCGAGCTGCGGGCAGAGGTTGCACTGGGGGCTCTAGAGGGTGACGTCAGACGGACAGTGATGGTAAGGCCCGAATCTGAGAGAGACACCCTAGGGAAAATATTCTCCCTGGTGGAGAGAGCCCAAGGGGCGTGCTAAAGTAGTGCAGCTGCGGAGCCACTTCTTCAACTGACCACAGCAAGAGGGTGAGACCCTGATGCAGTATTCCAATGCCCTTCAGGAGACGCTAAATGAAATACAGTGGTGAGATCCAAAGGCCATGGGAGCTTTCTGGGAGGTGGACCGGCTACTACGAGACCAGTTCATAGTGGGGCTCTCCAACAAGTTCTTACTGGACAAATTGCAATAGATGACCTGGACAGCGCCCAACATGACATTCTACAGCATCTACTTAGCCGCCGTGGAGAGTTAGGAAGAGTGCATACCTGTGGCGGCGAGAATAGTGAGTAGTACCCATGCTACAAGAGGTCAGTCTGCATCTGAAGACTCAGAATCCTTAAAGGATGTGGTCCAGGCCCTGCGGACAGAATTAAGAGAACTTCGGCTGGAAGTGTCCCAGATGAAGGGAAAACCTTCCCGGCCTCCGGAAATGACCCCAGCACCTCGCGCCACTCCACCCAGGATAACTCAGCTGCAGGGGCACGTCAAAAGGGGATCCCTCTATTGGGCTTGTCAACAGTATGGCCATATGGCCAGAGAGTGCCCAGAACAGATGAAGTCCGAGCAGACGTTAAACTTCCGACCTCCACAGTAGCTGGGCATCCTGCGGCGGTACACCAGAAGCTAAGCCCTAAGCATGAGAAACACGACCTGTATGCCAGCAGCCCCATTTTGGAAGCCGAATTGAAAGGCCAGAAGGTAAGCTGCCTAGTTGATACAGGGTCGGAGTGCATCCTTATGCCTCTGGAGTTCTTCGAAAGACACTTTGGACATATGATGGAGCCGGAAGACGGGAGTATCATCAAGCTGACGGCTGTAAATAACAGAGAGATGGACGTCCGAGGAATAGTCTGGATGCGGGTCCGGCTATGTGGGCAAGACGTCGGCAAGAAGGGGGTCGTGCTGGTGGATCATTCGTCCCGGAGAGGGATGGACGTGACACTAGGTATGAACGTGCTGAGAGACCTAGACCATCAACTTTATGCCAAAGAAGGGCCGAGTTATTGGCAACGGGCCACCACACACCGGCCAACCCAGAAGATTCTACAGCAGATGTGAGGAGCTGTAGTCTGCAAAAGGGTGACATGTCCGGTCGACCCATTGGACACATGAGGGTACAGCGGAGGACCCCGGTGAAGATCCCGCCTCAACAAGAGCGAATATTGATGCTGCCGGTTGGGGCTGGACAACCACTAAATGGACTGGAGGTCCTGATCGAGCCCGCTTACCAAGAAGAAACGCAGACTCATCCACTGGTTGTCCAGGCCCTCGCTATTGTGAAGGATGGATGTGTGCCTGTACGCTGCCTCAATGTTGAAGACTGAGTTAACCGTCCATGGGAATACCTTGCTGGCCGAAGTTTATGTGTCCGAAGAGGATATTCTTCGACGGAGGAGCTTCACGCTACGGCCAGATAGGAGATCAGCCTGGACCTATGCTGTAGAGGTCCATCAAAGGGAGACCCCGACAGCGGAGTGGAGCGGTCGAGTGATCATGGACCAGATGGGGGTGAACTGCAAGACCCTGACTCCAGGACAACAGAAGTTGCTGGAAGACACCCTTTGGGAATTTCAGGAGGCCTTCTCGAGACATGAGGAGGACTTCGGGTGTGCCTCCACCATCGAACACGAAATCCCCACCGGCAATGCTGCACCGGTCAGGGAGAGTTACCGGCAAATCCCGCCTAAAATGTGCCAGGAGGTGAAGGATATGGTGGCCAGCATGTTGGAAAACCAGGTGATCCAGGAGAGTCAAAGTCCTTGTGCGGCTCCAGTAGTCTTGCTGCGGAAGAAAGATGGGAGTCTCCGTTTCTGCGTGGATTATCGGAAGCTGAATGCCCAGACCTTCCGGGATGCCTACTCCCTTCCGCGGATTGAGTCGTCGTTGTCCGCCATGAGTCAAGCGAAGTTCTTCTCGACTCTTGACCTGGCCAGTGGGTATTGGCAGGTACCGGTGGCCAAGAAGGACAAAGCGAAGATGGCCTTCATCCTACCTATGGGTCTCTACGAGTTCAACCGGATGCCACTCGGCCTGTCCAATGCCCCGGGAACATTCCAGTGGTTGATAGAACACTGTCTGGGAGAACTCAACTTCGAGTCGGTATTGATATACCTGGATGACGTAATAGTGTTTGGGGCCTCTTTTAAGGATCACCTCCAGAAACTGCGACAGGTTTTAGGACGGCTGCAAGACCACGGGGCTCAAATCAAGTGCCAACTGTTTCGACAGCAGATAGAGTATTTGGGACATTTGGTCACCCAGGAGGGGGTAAAGCCAACCCCCGACAAGGTGGAGGCCGTCTAGAAGTTGCCCCAGCCGAGCACACTACGTGTCAGGGACCGCCACGGCTCCGTCCCCGGCACATGCGCACTAGCGGCGGCTCACGCCGGGACACAAGCACCAGGTCCCGGCGGGCCGCGGCTGACAGGAGGCCGCGCATGCGCAGTAGGAGCTGCGGGCGCGCCTCGGGCGGCCAATGACAGCCCGGGGGCGTGTCCTGGGCGGCCAATGTCAGTGCAGGGCACGATATTTAAAGATGCCCTGCACTGTCACAAATCGCCGCAAGGTCTGATCTGTTACCTGTAGTTACCTGTGCCCTGTGATTAAAGACCCAGATTGTTTGACCTTCTGCCTGCTTTAGCCCTGACCCGGATTATCTGACTATGCTGCCTTCTCCTGTGTTTGACCCGGATTGCCCCTGACTACGCTGCCTTCTCCTATCCCAACCCCGGCTTGTTTGACCATTCTGCGGACTGACTCCGGTACTGACCCTGCGTGTGACCTGACCACTCTTTGCCTGCCGTCTCTGTACCTCGCCTGGTCCTGGTTCTGCTCCAAGTCCATCCCCACCATCAGGGGCCCTGGTGAAAACGCAGACCGGGACTTAGACTCCACTCTCTGGGTGATTCCGCCTAGTGGGCTGCCAGAGGTATCCGTAACAGTACCTTGCGGCCATGTCAGAGTCAGGAAGAGGCCCGGCCTCCCTGGAGGATATCTGACAGCATCTGGCAACCCTAACCCAAGCAGTCCAGACGTTTCATACTCGTTGCACCCACCTTGAGGACCGCATGGAGACGTTAGTCACCCTTACATCCCCGGCACAGAGCCCGAGTCCCGCAGCTTCTCCTGGGGAATCATCTGCTACCCCAGCTCCCGGAGCAGGGGCCGCACCCCCTACTCCCGAACCCCGCGTTCCCTTACCAGAAGGCTTCCGTGGAGACCGAAGCCGCTTCAGGGCCTTCCGGAATGCGTGCATCTTATTCTTTGACTTGCAGCCCCGCACGTTCACCACCGAGACCGTCAAGGTGGGGTTTATAGTCTCTCTCCTTCAGGATGAGCCCCAGGATTGGGCTCATCGTCTGATGGAGAATCGCGACCCCCATCTTAATTCCGTGACTGAATTTTTTAGAGCCATGGCTATTCTATATGACGACCCTCAGCGAGCTGCTTCCGCAGAGACTACCCTGTACTCTCTGCGGCAGGGTCGCCGGGCAGCCGAGGAGTACGCGTCTGAATTCAGGCGCTGGATGGGGGACACCCAATGGAACAATGCGGCATTATGTCACCAATTTCACATCGGGCTGAGTCACTCAAAGATGAGTTAGCACGGGTAGGTCTACCGGACTCCCTAGAGAAGCTAATCGAGCTGGCCATACAAATTGACTACAGACTGAGAGAGCGCCGGCTTGAACGGAGAAACCAGGGTCAAAGGGCGGCTTGGGTACCATCGAGGGGATTATTCACGCCCATGGGAAGCACTACCCAGAGCTCGGAACCTGGGGACACCTCCGAACCCATGCAACTGGGACTGGCTCGGTCCACATTATCGGCCGAAGAACGCCAAAGAAGACGATCACAGAACCTCTGTCTGTACTGCGGAGAAGCTGGCCACCGGGTGCGCTCCTGTCCTGCAAAAAAGTGTAAGTCCACTTCTAGTTTTTTTTCCTTTATCTGCAGAAAAGGGTGATCAGTCAAGTTATCTGGCAATACCTGTGTCTTTACAGCTCCCCGGAAGAACCTTGACGGTGACAGCTATGATAGATTCGGGGGCATGTAGCTGCTTTATCGATCTCACGTTTGCTCACCAGCAAGGGATCCCTCTCCAGATCAGGGAAAGGGGGCTGAACATCTTCCTGGCAGATGGGTCTAGCTTAAAATCGGGAGTGGTGGATCAGGAGACACCCCCTATTTTCACCTCGATGACTGAGCATAACCAGGAATTCCTCCGTCTGGACGCCATCGCGTCCCCCCTTTTCCCAGTCATTCTGGGGCTTCCTTGGCTGCAAGCCCATAATCCCCAGATTGACTGGGAGAAGGGAACCGTTCAGTTTCGGTCCACATATTGTCTGAAACATTGCCACGTCTCAGGGTCCGTGGCCCCCCCAATTACTCCTATGCATGGATGGTGATACAGATCTGTCCCAGGTTATTCCCCCGGCCTATCACAACTTTCTAGATGTGTTTAGTAAGCGAGTGGCAGACACACTTCCCCCACACCGATCATATGACTGTCCCATAGACCTCCTACCTGGATCTGAAATTTCGTTCGGCCGTATTTTGAAATTTTGTTTGGCCGTATTTTCCCTTTATCGGAGCTTGAGTCAGGAGTTCTGAGGGAGTATATAGACGAAAATCTTCGGAAGGGGTGTATTCGCCCTACCACGTCCCCAGCCGGTGCCGGGTTATTCTTTGTAAAGAAGAAGGACAAGACACTGCGGCCCTGCATAGACTACCGCGACCTGAATAGGATCACGGTGAAAAACCGCTACCTGTTACCCCTGGTTCCTGAGCTCCTCCAGAGATTAAGGTCCGCTATGGTTTTCACTAAGCTAGACTTATGGGGGGCCTACAATCTAATCTAGTTCGTATCAGGAAAGGTGATGAATGGAAGACGGCTTTCCGTACCCAATTCGGACACTTCGAGTACCTGGTCATGCCATTCGGGCTCTGTAACGCTCCGGCCACCTTCCAACATTTTATAAACAACGTGTTTCGTGATTTCCTTGATATCTTCATGGTTGTCTATCTGGATGACATCCTAATCTTCTCTCCCTCACTGGAGGCTCATCGAAATCACGTGATGCGGGTGTTGGAACGTTTACGCCAACGCAGGCTATACGCCAAAGCAGACAAATGCTGTTTTGAACAGCATAAAATCACGTTCCTGGGACTGGTTCTCTCCCCCGCGGGGGTTACGATGGACCCCCGGAAAGTCACGGCAATCCTGGATTGGCCGATACCCACGGATAAGAAGGGCGTTCAGCGTTTTATCGGGTTTGCAAACGTTTATAGAAAGTTTATCAAGAACTTCTCCGGTCTGGTCTCCCCAATCACACAACTGACTAAACAGGGGATCCGCTTTAAGTGGTCTACCGAAGCACAAACCGCTTTTGAAATACTCAAGAAACTTTTTACCTCTGCTCCCATTCTCAGTCACCCCGATTCTTCTCTCCCATACGTGTTGGAAGTAGACGCCTCAGAAAATGCGGTGGGAGCGGTCCTGTCCCAAAGGAATGGCACCAAGGAGCTACTACATCCTGTAGCGTTCTTCTCCAGGAAATTGACACCTGCCGAGCGAAACTACGACAGCGGAGATCGGGAGCTCCTGGCCATAAAAACCGCCCTTGAAGAATGGCGGTACCTGCTGGAAGGAGCTACACACCCCATCCTGATATATACCGATCACAAAAACTTGGAGTATTTGAGGACGGCCAGACGACTGAAGCCACGCCAGGCGAGATGGGCTCTTTTCTTTTCCCGGTTTACCTTCCACATCACGTATCGACCTGGCTCCAAGAACACAAAGCCAGACGCGCTGTCCCGCATGTTTGAGGACCCCGACGATACACCAAGACCTGACACGATCTTACCATCCGGAAACTTCCTCGTCCTACAGACGGAACTACGCTCCAAACTTCTTGACGCTTCTGTGGGACTACCAGCGACGCCTGGGACGCCTCTCCTGAACCGCGAAGGGTTATTGTGGAAGGAGGGTCGGATTGTAGTACCCGAAGGAGTCCAAACCGTGGTCGTGGGCCACTGCCACGACCATCCGATGGCGGGCCATTTCGGAATTACGAAGACCCTGGAACTTCTGCAGCACTCGTTCTGGTGGCCAAACATGGTCAAGGACTGTGAGCGCTACGTTCAGACTTGTGCTACCTGCCAGAGGAATAAACCCTCCAGAAGCAAGGCCTGAGGATTGTTGCGCCCGTTGCCAATTCCAAAGAGGGCCTGGCAAATGATAGCCATGGACTTCATTGTCGAACTCCCACCATCTCAAGGCCACACTGTCTTATTTGTGATTGTCGATCGCTTCTCTAAGATGGCCCATTTCGTACCCCTGGAAAAGACACCGGAAACTGCACGAATATTTATCAAGGAAATAGTAAGACTACATGGAGTTCCCGAGGATATAGTATCAGATCACTTCAAGGTTTTGGAAGGCCTTGTGTGAAGCATTGGGAATCAAGTTGTCACCTTCGTCCGCTTACCATCCCCAGACCAATGGGCAAACAGAGAGGACCAACCAAGTATTGGAGCAATAACTCAGATGCTACACGTCCTACCTACAGGACGACTGGCTGACGCTGTTACCGTCAGCAGAGTTTGCCTACAACAACTCGAACCACTCCGCTACGGGGCAATCCCCGTTCTTCACCAATTATGGTTACCATCCAACATTTCTTCCGGATCTCATGCCAGAAAGCTCAGTACCTGCATCTCAAGACATCCTAAATTTCCTTTCGACCAATAACAAAACAGTTCAAGAGGCGATCACGAAAGCCCAGGAGGACAGCAAGAAGGCATTTGACAGGAGGAGAAGGGGGGAACTGACGCTTCAACCTGGAGATCGGGTTTGGTTGGCTACTGCCAACTTGAAGATGCAGTGTCCATCAAGGAAATTGGGACCGAAATTTGTTGGCCCGTTCCAAATCAAGCGAGTCATCAACGAGGTGGCTTACGAACTCGAGCTGCCGGAGACTT
Organism: Staurois parvus; assembly: GCF_062004578.1. Classification (NCBI taxonomy): domain Eukaryota; kingdom Metazoa; phylum Chordata; class Amphibia; order Anura; family Ranidae; genus Staurois; species Staurois parvus. Next base: position 467,061 of record NW_028318992.1, on the reverse strand, counting down.
TCAGGATTCACCCGGTGTTTCATGTGTCTCTTCTGAATCCGGCCGCACCGGACCCCTTCCCGGATCGAGAATCCAGACCCCCTGAGGCAGTCACCATAGGTGAGCAAGAAGAGTACGAGGTAGAAACGATTCTCAGTTGCCGAAGGAGGGGAGGCCAGATGCAGTTTTTGATAAAATGGAAGGGTTATGGTCCTGAGGAGAACTCATGGGAACCCATCCAGAATGTTCACGCTCCCAGGCTCATCCGGGAGTTCTTTCGTAGCCACCCGCGGTGGAGAGATCAGTGGGGTGCCCGTAGGGGGGGGGGGCAATGTCAGGGACCGCCACGGCTCCATCCCCGGCGCATGTGCAGTAGCGGCGGCTCACGACGGGACACAAGCACCAGGTCCCGGCGGGCCGCGGCTGACATGAGGCCGTGCATGCGCAGTAGGAGCCGCGGGCGCACCTCGGGCGGCCAATGACAGCCCGGGGGCGCGTCCTGGGCGGCCAATGACAGTGCAGGGCACGATATTTAAAGATGCCCTGCACTGTCATAAATCGCCGCAAGGTCTGATCTGTTACCTGTAGTTACCTGTGCCCTGTGATTAAAGACCCGGATTGTTTGACCTTCTGCCTGCTCCAGCCCTAACCCGGATTATCTGACTACGCTCCCTTCTCCTGTGTTTGACCCGGATTGCCCCTGAATACGCTGCCTTCTCCTATCCCGACCCCCGGCTTGTTTGACCATTCTGCGGACTGACTCCGGTACTGACCCTGCTTGTGACCTGACCACTCTCTGCCTGCCATCTCTGTACTTCGCCATTCCCCACAGTGACAACCGCCGGTTTATCCTGCCTGGTCCTGCCGGCCTCCTCACATCTGGCTCTATTCTGTCTTACTCTCATCCCCGGAGGCTCCCTCTGCAACTGGTGGTATTGCTCGGAGGTCGTGACCTGGTCCTGGTTCTGCTCCAAGTCCATCCCCACCATCAGGGGCCCTGGTGAAAACGCAGACCGGGACTTAGACTCCACGCTCCGGGTGATTCCGCCTAGTGGGCTGCCAGAGGTACCACCTGGCGGATCCGTAACACTACGAGAGGTGCAGGCGTTCATTGGACTGGCTGGCTACTACAGGAGGTTTATATCCAAGTTTGCTCATTTGGTGGGCCCGGTAAATGAGTTAAGGGGCACTGCAGGGGGCCCGAAGAATCATCCCATCGAGTGGAGACCCCGGCAACCAGGGGCCTTTGAAGCAGTGAAGGGGGCACTGACCCGATTCTAGCTTATGCGCGGTTCGACACCCCATTCCTGCTGTACGCTGACGGAAGTCTACATTGTCTGGGGGCTGTGTTATCCCAAGTCCAGGATGGACGTGAGAGAGTCATTGCCTATGGCAGCCGGTCTCTGAGGGAGTCAGAGCGCAACCCTGACAACTATAGCTCCTTTAAATTGGAACTACTGGCACTGGTGTGGGCCATGACCGGTGCAGTGGTGACCGTGATGATGGACAACAACCCGTTAGCACATCTGGAAAATGCCAAACTCGGTGCGCTTGAGCAGAGGTGGTTGGCTCGCCTTTCTAAGTACCAATACCACATCAAGTTCCGGTCAGGTAGGGAGAACAGCAACGCCGACGCACTCTCCCGAGTCCCTGTAGGGTTGTCGGCTCAGAGTTCCGATGAGCTAGAGGACACTGAACCTCCTGACCTTGGTTGATTACCCATGTTCCAGGACGTAGCACATTCAAGTGGGGTGGCATCCGGGATGCCAATGGTGCTGGGAAAGACGTTGACTGATTGGGAGAGGGTCCAGAATAGCTGCCCGAACCTGTGGAAAGTGAAAGAATGGGCCTGGACCAAGATCTGGCCTCGGTCAGAAGAGCGACTTGTCTGACTCCTGAGGGCCAAAAGTTGTTGAGGCAGTGGGATAAGCTGACTGTTACCCAGGGCCTCCTGTGTCGGACCATATACTTGCAGTCAGAGTTGCAGTACCGGCGACAGATTGTCATTCCCATGTCATTGGAACCGGAGGCTGCCCGGGAAGCCCATGAGAGGTGTGCCCATTTTGGGAACGATAAAACGTTCAAGTGGCTCAAACGGCTCATATACTGTCCAGATTTGGCAGGCATGGTGGCCGAGGCATGCCTTAAGTGTCGGCCCTGCGGGCTGAGTAAGAGTACTGAACAGCAGGCTCCCGTCCAGGCCATCCGGACATCAGCACCCCAGAGCTCCTTATGATCGATTATGTACAGTGACAGATCATTTCACAAAGTATGCGGTGGCTGCACCTACCAGAGACTAGATGGCAGAGTCGGCCGCTGAAGCGGTCTACACTTTATACAGGTGTTCGGGTGTCCACAGAGAATACATTCGGACCAGGGGGCATGTTTTCAGGATACTCTAATAAATGAGTTGTACCAACTGTATGGGATCAAACGTTCCCGCACCACCCCGTATCACCCCCAGGGAAACGGGGCATGCGAGCGGTTCAACCGCACCTTGCTCCAGATGCTGTGGACTCTGCAGGACCACCAAAAGGCTTGGTGGCCTGAATACCTACCTGAACTGATGTAGGCCTATAATAACAGGGTACACAGTACCACCGGATACTCCCCACATATGCTCATGTTTGGGAGAGCCGAACGGGAGATTGAAGATCTCCACATGCCCAATCTGATGGAGCCACCACCGAGAAATACTACCGCATGGGTGCAAGAGCACCGCCGCCGGCTGAGAGCGATCCACAAGGTTGTGGGGGAGCGCCTTAGCCAAGCTGTATACCCCAATCCATGACCAGTGCAGAAGGAGTGGTATGCCCCGGGTGATCAAGTGATAGTCAAAGCCAAGTGGCCACCTGGAAAGTTGGATGGGCGGTGGGAGGCGGTTCCATACACGGTGAAGAGGAGGGTAGACCCTGCCATCCCAGTCTATGAGGTAGAGCCAATAGGAACTGGGGGGCCCTCATGAAACTTGCACCGTAACATGTTGAGGCATTGTAATTTTGATGAACCAGTGTGCGTGGAGGGGATGGCTCCTCCTGCTCAGAGAACTGAGGAAATCTCCTTAGAGGAGGAGGAGGAATGGTGGGTTGTCCCTGCCCCGGTACCCACAGAGGCTCCAACCATAGCAAGTTTGCCACCAAGGGAAAGCGTTGAGCGGTCAGCAGCTCCTCTCCCATTAAATGTGCCTGACGTCCCCAGTGCTTCTGAGCCTGTCACTCTACAAAGGTCAACAAGGCCCAATGCTGGTGTGCCCCCACAGCGTTATGCCCAGAATGAGTTTTCTATGGGGAGGGTTGCCGCAGACAACAACCTCTAGTGGGGTGGCATGTGGGATGGGGAAACAGCTCTCATTGTTTGAACACTGTGTGGAGTAAATTAAATGTTCTGGACTGACATTCTGCGGTTTAGCCACAAGATCCCACTGTTTTCCTAACACAGCCTCAGACTGCTTCCATATTTCTATATTCATGAAGAGGTGGGGTTTTCACTCAGTTTAGAGAACAGGAAGAGGAGAGAGAGGAGCCATGTTTGGAGGATGGTGAATGAAGGAGCCGTGTGAGCAGAGAATCTGATGGCATCCAGGTGTGAGAGCATCCCTCAGTAACCAGAGCTGCAGCTAAGTGAAGCTGATCGTGTCCAAGACCCTGATCCTGTTCAGAGAAAGGAAGATTGCTGCCAGGAATGCTGATGAGAGCAGAGGAACAAAACATAAACTGCGATACCGCATGCTTGTTGGAGAGACATTTGTTCCGTTCAGAGTCACCAGCGGATGCAAAGCAGACCCAGGTCGGTAAGATCGTGCATGCACCTCATTTCAGTGTTGGCTCCTAGAGACTGAGACCAGGCCTATAGTTAGTTAGTTCGGGTCTCTGTTTGTGTCAGGCCACAAGCGTTATTACTGATCATTGGAAGGACTTCATAACTTAAAGCGACATTTCACATTGGAGAGCTGATAAAATCCCACAAACACAAGCCAGACTGGCGTTTTGCTCAGAAGGAATACTCAGGCACGTGCTACAGGACCAGTTATGGGAGGAAGAATACTGTAGATTTGTGTAAGATTGTAAGCTGTTGTGCTGCCCCGCAGGCTAGCCCATAACATACACCCATACACTGATTTTCTGCTCTTTTAGGGTAATAACGGGTAAGGTTTGGCAGCTTAGTTGTGCCCACCAGTAGGTAAATTACTACACTGTATCTTGGGGAGCCCACCCCGGTACATGGCTTACATAAAAAAAAAATGGCGTAGATTGCAGTATCGATACCATAGTTTGTAGACTATAACTTACACATAAAGCAATCAATATACACTTATTGGGATTTTTTACCAAAAACATGTAGCAGAATACATTTTGGACTAAATTTATAATTAACTTTGAGTTTACTATATATTCTTTTATAGCCGAAAGTAAAAAAATATAATTTTTCTTCAAAATGTTCGGTGTTTTTTGTTTATAGCGCGAAAAATAAAAAGCGCACAGGTGATCAAATACCACCAAAAGAAAGCTCTATTTATGTGGGAAAAAAGGACATAAATTTAATTTGGGTACAGCATTGCATGACCACAAAATTATCAGTTCAATTAGTGCAGCGCCGAGTAGCAAAAAGAGGCCTGGTCATTAAGGAGGGTAAATCCTTTAGAGGGCGAGTGGTTAAAGTGACATTTTCTTAACCACATGCCTACAGGGCACTTATACCCGCTTCCTGCCCAGGCCAATTTCCAGCTTTCAGCGCTGTCGCACTTTGAATGACAATTGCGCGGTCATGCAACACTGTACCCAAATTAAATTTTTATCATTTTTTGGTGACAGAGCTTTATTTTGGTGGTATTTAATCAACTCTGGGGTTTTTTTCTTAAACAAACCAAAAACCACTGAAAATTTAGAGAAAAAAGTTTTTGTTATAAAATTTTGTAAATAAGTGATTTTTCTCCTTCACTGATGTGTGCTAATGAGGCTTCAGTGATGGGCACTGATAGGCTGCACTGATGGACACTGATAGGTGGCACTGGTAGGTGGCAGTGATGGGCATTGACAGGCATCACTGATACATGGCACTGATATATGGCACTGTTAGGCGGCACTGACTGGCACTGATGGGTGACACTGAAAGGCAGTTCAGATGGGCACTGATATGGGGCATTGATGTGCACTGGTAGGCACTGATATGTGGCATTGGTGGGCACTGGCACGAGGCACTGATGGACACTGACAGGTGGCTCTGCTGGGGCTACACTGATCATCAGGGCACACTGATCATCAGTTCTCTGATGATCAGTGTACATGTCCCCTCCGTGGAAAGCCGATTACCGGCTCTCATCTCCTCTGTCAATGTGGCAGCTCGAGAGGAGAGAAATGCCGATAACCGTCCACTGATGTACCAGTTCTTATGAGCATACAGTGGATATAGAAAAGAATCAACCCCCTTTAAAATTATCACATTTTGTTACTTTGCAGCCTGAAATTAAGACCGACAGTTTTTGTTTTATCCAGCCGTATTTACAGCTTATAACATCCAAGTGAAAGCTATAACAACAACATGTCAGAATCAAAAACCAGAGTCACTGAGTAGGAAAAAGGATCACCCCATTGTGTCAGTATTTTGTTGAACCACCTTTTGCTTTAAAATTACATTTAGCCTTTATTCTGTTGGGATATGTCTCTACTAACTTTGCACATCTAGACTTTGCAATATTTGCCCACTCTTCTTTGCAGAACTGCTCAAGTTCAGTTAAATTTGATGGCAGGGGCGGACTGACAACTCATGGGGCCCCTGGGCAATAGGGGATCATGGGGCCCCTGTGTCCTTGCCCAAACTAAAAAAAGCCTATGAAAAAAGGTACCAGGGGCATCTCATGGGGCCCCCTACTGACCCCGGGCCCTCGGGCAATGCCAGAGTTTCCAAATGGTCAGTCCACCCCTGTTTGATGGTGACCAAGTTTTGACTGCAGTCTTCAAGTCATTCCACAGATTTTCAATGGGGTTTAAGTCTAGGCTCTGACTAGGCCATGGAAAGATATTCACCTTTTTCTCCTTCAACTAATGTGTGGCCATTTTTGCTGTGTACTTTCTTCCCATTGACAACTTTCTGGCAGAGGGCAGCAGATTTTTCTAAATAAGTTGACGGTATTTTGCCCCATCCATTTTTCCTTTTATCCTTACAAATGCTCTAGTCCCTGCAGCAGAGAAACACCCCCATTACAGGATATTATGACCTCCATGCTTTATTGTAGGAATGGTGTTATTTGGATGGTAAGCTGTAATAGATTTCTGCCAGATACATTGTTTAGTGTTGAGGTCATATAATTCAATTTTAGACTCATCAGACCATAACACCTTTTTCCATGTGGCCTCAGAATCTTCAAGGTGCGTTTTGGCAAAACTGTCATGACTGCATGTGGCCTCTCTTGCAACCCTCTCATACAAGCCACATTTGTGGAGAATTTGTGATATTGTTGTCATATAAACACAATGACCAGTCTGTCAAATTCCTTCAATTGATTCAGAGTTTCTGTAGGCCTCTTGGTAGCCTCTCTGACCAGTTTCCTCCGGGCTCTTTCATCCAGTTTAGAGCTATGTCCTGATCCAGGGAGGGTCTCTGTGTTGTACCAAGTACCTTCCACTTCTTAATAATAGATTTCACTGTGCTTTTAGGCATTGATAAAGCCTTTGAAATTTTTTTTGTATCCATCTCCTGGCTTGTGACTGTCCACAACTTAATCTTGGAGATCTTTTGACAGTGCCTTGCCACCCACAGTTGCTTGTTTGCTTCATTTGCACTACCGGGATTGAAATGCTCCAGGAAAGCTCCTTGCATGCCGAGCAAATTGACCACAGCTGATCACAGGTGAAAGCCAAATGGCTTTGTGTGAAGGTGATTAGCTATGCCTAATTGAGTTTCCAACTCAGTGATTCTGTTTTTGAATTTTTTTCTGACATGTTGGTGTTCTATCTTTCACTTGGATCTTATAAATACAGCTGGATAAAAAAAAAAAAAAAAAAGTGTCTTCATTTCAGGATGCAAAGCAACAAAATGATTTTAAAGGGGGTAAATCTTTTCTATATCCATTGTATAAGTGATATGGGCTGAATGGAAAGAGAGACTACCAGAGACTAATAGAAATCTCTGCCAGAAAAAGTGTGTGTTATGCCCACCTTTAGGATCTACCGCCCTGCACCCACCCAGTTCTAAAGTTGGGCATACATGTAGTTTGCTTTCATGGGCTGAACGAAAAAAGAAATCTAACAGATTCCTCCATTCACATCAATGTGGATGACAAAGAGATCGTTGCCAGAAAAAATTGAAAAAAATATATGCAGAAGTGTAGGAGCGATATTCTCACTGACCACAACAGGCCCCTCATGCTTGGTCATATGTGTGTGTGTGTTTTTATTTGGGGCTTGTTTTTTGCTTTTTAACTGCAGATGAGAAATCTCCTCCAGCAGAGTTGCAAGCGCTGATGTACACTATATTGCCGAAAGTATTGGAACACCCCTCCAAATCATCAGATTCAGGTGTTCCAATCACCTCAATGGCCACAGGTGTATAAAATTGGATTGGAACACCTGAATCTGATGATTTGGAGGGGTGTTCCAATACTTTCGGCAATATAGTGTACATCAGCGCTTGCAACTCTGCTGGAGGAGATTTCTCATCTGCAGTTAAAAAGCAAAAAACAAACCCCAAATGGCCACAGGTGTATAAAATCAAACACCTAGGAATGCAGACTGCTTCTACAAACATTTGTGAATTATTATTATACAGGATTTATATAGCTGCGACAGTTTGTTCAGCGCTTTACAACATAAAGAGAGACAATACAGAGATTTGTGAAAGAATGGGTCACTCTCAGGAGCTCAGTGAATTCAATTCCCAATGTAAATGAAATAACCAATATATAACTAACACCCTATAGCATATAAGTCTATCTTTCACCCTTGAAAGTGTAATAATTATATCATACCTCAATATGCTCAAAACCCTATTAACAAATCAAAGATTGTGAAGAAAATCTCCAAAAAAAATATAAGTTATATAGTCTCCCAAAAAAATATATAAACAAAATCCAAAAATTATGCACTCGTGTTCAAAAATTAAAGTCATACACTAAATAAATTCCAATGATGAAAATTCAAATCCTCAATGGGGAGCCTTCCAAATGGCGCCAAACGTCAATGTGAACCTCAAAAAAAGGAAAAACTATATAGTGTATTGCCCTTATATAAAAAAGATCAAAAATAAACAGTAATAATCAAAATAACCATATGTGCCACTACACATCAATCGTGACCATATAGGTGAAAAAAGTGAGCTCTGTGTGATAACCGTGCTGGTGAATCACACATTGTGAATAAAATTATCCAGGTGCCAATAACAGTGTACACTTCTACAGTGTAAAGAATAAATACCCTTACCAAAGGCCATATAACCACGCTTTAATACCACAAAGGGTATAATTAATCCAAGGAAAGCTTTCCCAGACTGGGTATTAATCTTTTAGGATGTCATCATAGCCTCATGGATAAATCTCCTAGATTTCATCAAGACTTTAAGCAGGAGTACTCCATAGTACCCATGCTCCATCGATATTCATGATATATGGAAAGGATATATAGTGTGATTCTGTATAACAATAATCAAATAACACTTTTTTAATTGCTCTTACATTAAAACAAACTTAAAACCGCCATATTCCCTTGACCCAAACCTCTGTAGTGTCCGAGCAGCTTCCAGAAACGTTTGGTAGGAATTTCTACTTTCCAAAATGGCCGATCCGTCACTTCCGGTTCCTCCGTGTGCATCTGACGTCACTTCCCTTGACGCGTTTTGTCACTTCCAGGGGTGTGTTCCAGTCATAAGGGGTGTGTTCGTCAGACTGATCAGTCACCTTTATACCCCTCCTCTTCATGGGGCCGAGACCACGGCCGCCATATTGCAGCAGGGAAAAGTGCCAACACTGTTATGTATTCGTAATTCTTCTAAATAATGGCTACTATATTGCGTCTTCCTCATGCTATGCATACACATAGCAAGGCGCCCTCCTATACAACACCTCTCCTTTCTACGGCACCGAGACCACGGCCGCCATATTAGAGCAGGGAATAGTGCCAACCATGTTAACAATATTAAGTATTTAGTAACACACAAAAAAAACTACCCTGATCACTATATAAATTAACACAAATACCCTATGGCTTATTATTTATTACTTAAAACATATTAAATTACAATAGCAATATTATTAATCCCCCTACTACTAAACTAAAATATAATCCTAGTCAATATATTAGATACTTCATAATATTATATAAATCTTATCTATTCTGATCTTATTCACTCAAGATAATTAATAGAAAATAAAATCATTTTAGGATTATAACCACTAAAAATTATTATATAAAAGTCCCTTAAAATAAGATAAAATAAATTAAAAATTCTATCATATTATAAAATATAACCATAAAATTGAACCAAAATTCCATTAATAAAATTTCTATTGAAGTAATATTTAATATTTATATTCAGAAACAATTGAGTACTGTCCGTGATACTTTTTTTATTTGCACTAACATACAATTTTGAGGACAAGCTTTCGGGGTATGTCCCCTTCTTCAAAGTCCAAACAGTACTATTACAAATCACAAAGTTTAAGCAGAATGTTAGAAGGGATTGAGAAGAAAAAAAACTGCAGCCCACAAGGCAGGTGAGTCCCACCACCATTGGCGAGTCCATTCCTGACAGTACCCCCCCTCAAGGAGCGGCCTCAGGACGCTCCAAACAGTCCTTAGTGGGCAAAATGTTCCACCGCCCGGGTCAGGTAACTGGCTGGATATCAGGGGCTGGCACATTAGGCTGGGCAGCGGACAGAGGCACATCAGGCTGGGCAGCGGACAGAGGCACATCAGGCTGGGCAGCGGACAGAGGCACATCAGGCTGGGCAGCGGACAGAGGCACATCAGGCGGAACAGCGGGTGCCGAGTCATCCGGCACGACAGCGGGCGCCGAGTCATCCGGCACGACAGCGGGCGCCGAGTCATATGGCACAACAGCGGGCACAGAGTCACCTGGCACAACAACGGGCACCGAGTCTTCTGTCAGGACAGCGGGCACCGAGTCATCTGGCACGACAGCGGGCACAGAGTCACCTGGCACGAAAGCGGGCACAGAGTCACCTGGCACAACAGCGGGCACCGAGTCACCTGGCACGACAGCGGGCACAGAGTCATCTGGCACGACAGCGGGCACAGAGTCATCTGGCACGACAGCGGGCACAGAGTCATCTGGCATGACAGCGGGCACAGAGTCACCTGGCACAACAGTGGGCACCGAGTCATCTGGCCGGATCGGGCCATCAGGCCGGGTAGCGGGCACCAGATCATCAAGCTGGACAGGGTCATCAGGCTGGATCGGGTCATCAGGCTGGGTAGCGTACACCAGATCATCAAGCTGGGTAGGATCATCAGGCTGGGTAGGATCATCAGGCTGAGTAGCGTGTACCAGATCATCAAGCTGGATAGGATCATCAGGCTGGGTAGGCTCATCAGGCTGGGTAGGATCATCAGGCTGGGTAGGGCCATCAGGCTGGGTAGCGGGCACCAGATCATCAAGCTGGATAGGATCATCAGGCTGGGTAGGATCATCAGGCCGGATCGGGTCATCAGGCTGGGTAGCGTACACTGGGTCATCAGGCATCAGGCTGAACAACGGAAGGCGGGTTCACAGACGGCAGGCTGACCGGTTTGGATACTGGTAGGATGGTACTGGTTGGAAAGAATTTTCGCTTCTTCTTGGGTTTAGTTACTGGGACACTGCAAGTAAATGCAGGTCTGTAAATGGAGGGAGTAGCTGGAGACAGAGAAAAGCTGGAGGATGGAACTGAGGAGGGAATAGTTGCTACAGCTGCCTTTTTTACAGGGTTAAAGGCAGGATAGGTGCAGCGAGTGGGAATAGGGTACTGACGTGGTAGATAACAGGGTATATTGGGCTGTCACTGGGAATGCTGTCGGGAATGCAGGAGTAGAGCTTTGAGCAGAGGAATGATTGGAAGCAGGACTGGTTTGTTGCAAGCTGCCTGAGGCTGGGTGTAACAAGTCTGACCAGGACTGTAGTATTGGTTGAACAAAACTCAGCTTACACATATCCTGTCTGACCAAAGACTGCACTGCGTTTATACAGTCCACTAGCACATGTGGTGAACATGCTGGATAATGCACCCAGAAGCAATCCGGATCATCCTCCAACAACCATACCAGTGATTCTATATGATCCGTACTGAATGGTGACAGAAAGTCATTCCTGCTTTCAGGGGTATTAGATGAAGCCAACTCTACACAAGCCTGAATCAATGGTTGCAACTCAGAGAACTCCGTGCCCTGATCTACTAGGGAATGAGCAACCCGTATGCACTCTAGCAGCTGATCCCTGGCATACTCCTGCAAAGTCTGATAGGCATATTCTCTGTCATCTAAGACTAGCAGATAAAAGTATATAACCTCCTCCGGATGCATCCTTCACAACAAGCCAAGATGGCTTCCCTGTGCAGCCACTTCTGGTCAGGAATGGCCTTGGTGTAATGTCAGGGCTCCAGGAATGACCAGAGGTGTGTGGACCGACACAGGGAAACACAGACTTCAGGTATAGCATGTAAACAAGATAATTTATTAAGGACAACACAAACAAACGCAGTGCAACAAACCAAACCCAAAACTAACACAAATACATACAACAAGGTGAAACAAACCCAATCCTAAACTGATATATATATATGTATATATGTATGGAGCACAACGTAGTCAGGCAGGCCGGGTCGGTAGCTAACGGGCAAACAAGGTACCAGGAGCGAGCGGAAGAGTGGTCAGGAATAGCCGAGGTCAGGACAGGCGGAGTTCGTTCAGAGTCAGGTTCAGAGTCAGGATCAAAGCAAGAAGCAGACAGGATGCAGGTACAGGGGCTCATGAGAAACATACACCAAGACACTGATCACAGGCCTGGTCCTGCTTAAATACACCTCCTGCAATCAGCCTCAGGTGGTGGCCTGATTGCAGGAGTGAGATTCTGGCTGCTGAGAGCACCCGCTGGCCAGCCTTGGTACTGCAGCCCACAAGGCAGGTGAGTCCCACCACCATTGGCGAGCCCATTCCTGACACTATCAATCCCACAGAATTTTAAAACACTTGGATCACAGTTGTGAAAATCTCTGAAATGCCTTGATAAACAATGGTCTTTCTTCCCTTTCTTAATATTTACCACATGTTCTCTTAGCCTTTTGTATAGGGGTCTGGATGTCCTACCCACATACTGGAGATGACAATGTGGAATTATGAGAAAGTGGAAGCAACTGGGAACAACAGCAACTCAGCCATGAAGTGGTAGGCCACGTAAAATGACAGAGCGGGGTCAGTGCATGCTGAAACGCACAGAAGTCACCAACTGTCTGCAGAGCCAATAGCTAAAGACTTCCAAACTTTATGTGGCCTTCAGATTTGCACAACAGTGTGCAGAGAGCTTCATGGAATGGGTTTCCATGGCCAAGCAGCTGCATCCAAGCCTTACATCACCAAGTGCAATGCAAAGTGTCGGATCCAGTGGTGTAAAGCACACCACCACTAGGCTACAGAGCAGTGGAGACATGTTCGCTGGTGTTACTAATCACACTTCTTTGTCTGGCAATCTGATGGACATGTCTGGGTTTCGTGGTTTCCAGGAGAACGGTACTTGCATGACTGCATTGTGCCAAGGGTAAAGTTTGGTGGAGGGGGGATTATGGTGTGGGTTGTTTTTTATTTTTTTAGGAGTTAGGCTTGGCCCCTTAGTTCCAGTGAAGGGATCTCTTAAAGTGTCAACATAGCAAGACATTTTGGACAATTTCATGCTCCCAACTTTGTGGGAACAGTTTGGAGATGGCCCCTTCCTGTTCCAACATGACTGCGCAAAGCAAGGTCCAAAAAGACATGGATGAGCGAGGACATGGAGGAGCTTGACTGGCCTGCACAGAGTCATGACCTCAACCAGATAGAACACCGTTAGAATGAACTGCAAGCCAGGCCTTCTTGTCCGACATCAGTGCCTGACTTCACAAATGCACTTCTGGAAGATGGTCAAACATTCCCATAGACACACTCCTAAACCTTGTGGACAGCCTTCACAGAACTGTTGTAGCTGCAAAGGGTGGGCCAACTCAATATTGAACTCTATGGACTAAGAAAAGGATGCCATTAAAGTTCATGTGCATGTAAAGGCAGGTGTTCCAATACTTTTGGCAATATAGTAGTATCTCACAGAAGTGAGTACACCCCTCACATTTTTGTAAATATTTTATTGTATCTTTTCATGTGACAACACTGAAGAAATGACACTTCGCTATAATGTAAAGTAGTGAGTGTACAGCTTGTATAGCAGTGTAAATTTGCTGTCCCTTCAAAATAACAACACACAGCCATTAATGTCTAAACCGCTGGCAACAAAAGTGAGTACACCCCTAAGTGAAAATGTCCAAATTGGGCCCAAAGTGTCAATATTTTGTGTGACCAACATTTTCCAGCACTGCCTTAACCCTCTTGGGCATGGAGTTCACCAAAGCTTCACAGGTTGCCACTGGAGTCCTCTTCCACTCCTCCATGATGACATCACAGAGCTGGTGGATGCTAGAGACCTTGTGCTCCTCCACCTTCCATTTGAGGATGCCCCACAGATGCTCAATAAGGTTTAGGACTAGAGACATGCTTGGCCAGTCCATCACCTTTACCCTCAGCTTCTTGAGCAAGGCAGTGGTCATCTTGGAGGTGTGTTTGGGGTCGTTATGTTGGAATACTGCCCTGTGGCCCAGTCTCCAAAGGGAGGGGATCATGCTTTGCTTCAGTATGTCACAGTACAGGTTGGCATTCACGGTTCCCTCAATGAATTGTAGCTCCCCAGTGCCGGCAGCACTCATGCAGCCCCAGACCATGACACTCCCACCACCATGCTTGACTGTAGGCAAGACACACTTGTCTTTGTACTCCTCACCTGATTGCCATCACACACGCCTGATACCATCTGAACCAAATAAGTTTATTTTGGTCTCATCAGACCACAGGACATTGTTCCAGTAATCCATGTACCTAGTCTGCTTGTCTTCAGCAAACTGTTTGCGGGTTTTCTTGTGCATCATCCTTAGAAGAGGCTTCCTTCTGGGATGACAGCCATGCAGACCAAATTGATGCAGTGTGCGGCGTATGGTGTGAGCACTGACAGGCTGACCCCCCCACCCCTTCAATCTCTGCAGCAATGCTGGCAGCACTCATTCGTCTATTTCCCAAAGACAACCTCTGGATAAGATGCTGAGCACGTGCACTCAACTTCTTTGGTCAACCATGGTGAGACCTGTTCTGAGTGGAACCTGTCCTGTTAAACTGCTGTGTGGTTTTTGCCACCATGATGCAGGTCAGTTTCAGTGTCTTGGCAATCTTCTTATAGCCTAGGCCATCTTTATGTAGAGCAACAATTCTTTTTTTCAGATCCTCAGAGAGTTATTTGCCATGAGGTGCCATGTTGAACTTCCAGTGACCAGTATGAGAGAGTGAGAGCGATAACACCAAATTTAACACACCTGCTCCCCATTCACACCTGAAACCTTGTAACACTAATGTGTCACATGACACCGGGGTGGGAAAATGGTTAATTGGGCCCAATTTGGATATTTTCACTTAGGGGTGTACTCACTTTTGTTGCCAGCGATTTAAACATCAATGGCTGTGTGTTGAGTTATTTTGAGGGAACAGCAAATTTACACTGTTATACAAGCTGTACACTCACTACTTTACATTGTAGCAAAGTGTCATTTCTTCAGTGTTGTCACATACAAAGATATAATAAAATATTTACAAAAAATGTGAGGGGTGTACTCACTTCTGTGTGATACTGTATATTCTAAGAACAGCAGCCTGTCAGGACGCTGTTGCTCTGCAGCGTCGCGCCAGGCGGCGCATGCGCAGAACACCAGGCCTCACTAGCGGACGAGCGACGGGACCTGGGAGTGTACAGCGGCAGCGGTGTTTGCGCATGCGCACTCGTGATCGCGGACACGCGCCCAGCACCAATGACAGCGCGGGGCAGGCTATTTAAACAAGGAACCAGGTATGTCACATTGCCGTTTGGTCTTACCTGTTCTGTTCCTGATATTGTGTTCCTGTGTATTCCGTTGCCGACCTCTGCTTGTTCCTGGTCCTGCTATTCTCCTGATTAACCCCTGGCTTGCCTGACGATTCTTTTGCTTGATCCCTGGTACCACGCTGCCCGCTACCTGCTGAACCTGGCTTGTGACCCTGACCATTCTCTGCTTGCTCCTCCTGTACCACGCTGCCCGCACGATACCGACCCGGCCTGTCTGACTACGCTTACTTCACTTGACGATCCATCCATCCCGCACGGATCACCTTTAGTAAGTCTGCCTGCCTCTTCCCATCAGACTCCGTTCCTGCACTCCCCTGCCAGTACTCTCTACCACAGCCGGACGCACTCAGGGGTCGCGACCTGCTTCCAGTCTGCACCAAGTCCATTCCCACCATCAGGGGCCCTGGTGAATAGCAGGCTGGGACTTCGACCCCGAGCCCTGAGGAAATCCGTGCTGTGGGCTGCTAGAGACACTGCCAGGCGGCACCTAACACAGCCTGTTGCTGTCAGAATAAACAGATCAGTGCTGCAGCTGATTAGTGTTCCTGCAAAGCAAACAATGGTTAACAATAAAACACAGTCACAATATAACATCAACAATTAAAAATGTTTTTTCCTTTTAAATTTTCACTTTTTTTTACTTTTGTAACTTAACTAACTATAGCGAGGGGAGCATGCATGGTGCCATGGAGGATGGCCGCATGTAGCAGGAGATCCGTCCATGCTTAGGTCTTTGCAGGCTCCCTGGGGCGATTCTCTCCCTCGCTTTGCACCACAATCAGCTGATCACCTCCAGGAGACCTTCCTGCATGCCATCAACAAAAAAAAAAAATAAGGGTAACGCTCAGAAATCCTAAGGACACAGGAACTCTGCAGCATGTCACAAGATGGCGCCGAAAGAGCTTCCACATCCCGATTTACACAGGATACAGCAGCCCATCCATCTGCATAGGATAGTATTCACAGCAGCTTACAAAGGGAGACGTAGAATCTTGTCTGGAGACTATGTACACTAAATTGGCAGCTACATTCCAGTCAGAACTACATAAAAGCACCAATGTTCTTTCTCAGAAAATAGTCACACTTGGGTCCAATACAGATCGCTTGGAAACAGCATGATGAGCTCAGCCTGGCCATTGGCAAGCTTTCCAGGTATCACAACATCTTACAGGCTGTCTTTGCACAGGTAGAGGATCTCAATAAACGTAATCGTAGGAAAAATCTGCATATCCATGGGGTCCCTGAGGCTGTAACGGATCTTTCAAATGCCATAATGAAGTTGTTCAAGACTCTTCTTCCAGACCAGGATGATAAGGCCTTTACATGTGACCGTATACATAGAGCACTGCGTCCAAAGTCCCCCGTTGATAAACCCCCTCGGGACATTATTCTGTGTATGAAAGATTTCCTGATCAAAGAGGACATTCTTAGAGCTGCTCGCAAAACCCCTGTGATATCTATGGAGGGCTCAACTCTGCACATTTTCCCAGATGTCTCCCAGGCTATGTTGGAGAAACGCCGGAAAATGTGGGAAATCACACTGCTTTATCATCAGCGTGAATTTGCTACAAATGGGTTCTCCCTTTAAGTTAATTATTCCACACAATGGTAGCACATATATGGCTACTACTCCTCTTAAGGGGAAAGAAATCCTGGTGAATTTGGACCTATCAGACGCTCCCACGCCTGAGCATCTACCTTCTACTCCTCGGGTATCTCCCATCTGGAACACTCCATCACCGTTTCACAACAGAAGAGTCAGACATGAGGCAGGATGATGAGGATTCGTGCTTCAGTTTGCTAGCCCCCATTTTGATCTTGTATTGGGACATGCCAGTGACGCATTATTATATGCTCTGTCTGTTAATCTTGGGTTAATCCCCTAGCTACCTTGTCGTGCAATTTGTCTTATATGGGTTATTAGACCCTTCATTTTTGTCCTGCAGGTTGTATCCGTGGATACAGTCGCTCTGCTACCCCGGGCATGGTCAGGTGTCACTGCTCTTATGGTTCTCTGTCTTTTCGGGTGAGGCAGTTCACCTACCTGATCCTGTAGGGGCTCTTTGGGCCCTGCATCTACGATTTTTTGTTCTGTTTTTTTTTTTTTTTATGTTGGTACATGATAGTTATACACAATCTTGTAGATCTCCTTAACACATATTGGTGGCATGGATAATTCATAAAATGATAAAGTAAGACTTCACCCTTTTAGTTGCTGTACCGGATACTCCATCTTTTAGACCAAATTGTATTGATACAGATCTTATTGATACGATAATGTTGTTAGATGCTCTTTTTTTTATTTTAACATGGCGATTCACTGTATCGCACATAATATCCAGGGTTTTAATTTACCAAATAAGCGCAAAACAGGCAACTAGGGGCGAAGATTATTCTACTACAAGAGACCCATTTTGCAGCAGCCAAGCATCCTACCTTTTTCCACAGATCGTATAAGCAAGGATTTTACACTGTACATTCCACTAAGTGGGGATCTTCCTTCATAACTTGTTTCCCTTGGAGGTACAACAGGTATATCATGACCCTGAGAGCAGGTTCATTATTATCAAGGGCACCCTTTTGAGTTGTGAACTTATGGTTGCCAATGTTTATGCTCCAAATTCTGCTAAAGCAACCTTTTTTTCACAATTTTTTGATGTTCTTGATAAGTTCCTGTCCCCCCATTTATTGGTAGGCGGTGGCTTTAATTTAGTAGCCAACCCTTTACTGGATAGAAGTTCTTCACTTTCTTCCCCATCTTTCCCTAAATCTCTTACTAAAAGATTAGAATAATTTCAGCTTGTCGACTCCTGGAGGGCACATAATGTGAGAGCTCGGGATTATACATTTTATTTCCATCCGCGTGACTCTTATGCGAGACTGGATTACATATATTGTTCTCTGATCCTTCTAGCCAATTCTAAGAAAGCGGGAATATGCGTGTCCATGGTCTGATCATAATATTGTGGTTTTGTCTATTGCCTTTATAGGCCTAGCCTCCACTCCCTACTCTTGGCGATTGAATGCTAACAGATGTTAGTCCCCGTCAAGAAATAACTACCTTTCAAAGGGTTGGTGTTGAGTTTTTCCTCTCAATGGGGGCCCCCACCAGTTACACCTGAGCGATAGCTACGATATATCGGGAAATGAGTTGCATGCTACGCCGAAGACTGATGCAAGACACTTCAACCTTATTGCGTTAACATAAACGTATATATAAATCTGTAGTCTCTAGGCAGATTATTAATGACCAACCTTTAATATCAACCAATCAAATTCATGCATTTTATCTGTAATATTTGCACCTTGTCATTAATCTTTGCAAAACTAGTGTCTGGCCAGATGGATGTGGTCAGACTAACTCATGATCTTGGCACAACACCCAGACTACGGTTTACTGTTTTTACTGAAAATTACTTCCTCAAAAACTTGCTAACACAGTTATTTTCTTAATAAACATATTGTTTTCATTTAGGGTGTATAAAGATCGCAGACTATAAAGCAAGTATATTATAAAAGAAAATGGAGTTGATCATGTCAACCTTTCAGTCCCCTCTTTTATCACTAAGTGATAACATTCTTACTGACCTCCCTCTCCAGTTACTTCAACACCACGCATTTTTTCATAATGCTGAAGCAACATCTCTTCATACTCCCTTTCTTTGGCTCTTGTTCTCATACACATAATCAATCTGTACAATAGAAAATCAATACAAAAAATCATATCCCTTCATTACAATATGTGAGATTATATCTGGTAATAATGTCTATCTGGCATTGACCGTGAGAGGGTATGAGATGTGTTTGGGTCTGCAGCTTCCCTTCTACCAAATAAAATTCTAATAAACTGCTCCATGTTAATATAGTGCATGATCTATTTTTATCTGGTTGTGATGAGATACAACCCCCCACCCATCCTGAACTCCCAGGGGGGGGTTTTGAACAACTGGTCCCTTTCTTTCATATAAACTCTCTATCACAAACTATATTGGGAAAATGACCATAGTCAATGATAAGATGATAATCATATGTTTCCAGTCCTCATAGAGATCCAGTAGGTTAAACATCAGATCCTTGGGTCGTGGCTTCTTCAGCTGTCGGATTATCCTGATCATGTCCTTCATTTTGGGAAATCCTTTTGACTCTTGATGCATGGATCCAGGTGCCTGATCCTTCTGTGAGAATGGCTGTTCAGGTAATGGCCACAATTACTGTAGGTTCTCCAAACCAGGGTCTTGCCCTTGGATCCAATTTCCGGATCATTACCTGATCTTCCACCTCACACCCTGCCAAACATTGTGCTGACATGCTGAGTGTTAATGTTTTTTAGTACATGTAGGACATGATGAGATGTATGTAGAATTAAAGGGTGTCCCAAAACTATGGTAGATGCCATTTCTACTGCTAAGGCACACACAGACAAAGCCTGGAGACACCCCGGCATGCCCTGGACCAGGATGGGCATTATTTTTTATAAATATGCTACCGGCCTCATGGCACCTCCATGTTCCTGAGCTAGTACTGCCGCCATGGTTTTACATGCAGATTGACAATACAAATGAAAACATTTAGTATAATCAGATAACTCTAATGCAGGAGACGAAACAAGTGCTGATTTCAAATACTCAAATGCCTGCACCAATGATGGCGTCCAATTGACACAGTCTGGCTGATCCTTCAGTGTCACCTCACGTAGTACATTGTCATAATAGGAATAATCAGGAATCCACTGTCTGCAATAATTTACCATACCAAGGAAGGATTGCATTTGAACCTTAGTTTCTAGTCTTGGTTGTTGACATATTGCTGCTACTCTCTTTGGGCTCAGCCCCCTCTGACCTTCAGACAATACAAATCCTAAGTATTCTACTTGTGGCATTACAAACTGGATCTTTTTCTTGGAAACCTTTTGTCCCTGATCAGCCAGAAACTGTAACAATGACAATGAATCAGCCTTAGACGTCTGCATTTACAGAAATAAGAAGTAGTCATCCATTTATAGGATGGGTACTGAATCATGGGGGGGTTCCCAGTCATTAAGCATGGATCTACTGGCCATGGTATATGCTACCGGTGAATCTACATAGCCTTGCAGAAGACGGGTCCAGGTTAGCCTCTCTTCCAAAAAACAAAACCCAAATAATGCCCGTGTCTCCTTGTCCACTGGGACACTAAAAAAAAATGCATTTGATAGATCAATTACTGTAAAATGTGTGGCGTTGGCTGGTATGGCATTCACCAGGGTTGGTATTTCTGGAACTACAGGTGCAATTGGAATAACCAAATCATTAATTGCCCTTAGATCCTGTACTAATCTCCACTCTCCATTGTTTTTTTTTTTACAGGATTAATGGGAGAATTGTAAGGGGATACTACCGGTTTCAATATTCCCTGCTTTTTAAAATCCTCCACAATAGGCTTGATTCCATCTCTTTTGTCTTTGGACAATGGGTATTGTTTATGATAAACAGGATTTTTTAGTTTAAGGGTAGCTTTATATGGTGTGCAATGAATCCAGCATCTGTGGAATTTTTAGCTTATAACTTTTCAGGAAGTGAACTCAAATCATGTTCTATAGCTGGGAAAAGTAAAAAAAGGTGTGTTCAATTGCATACCTTCTTCTGTGATAGACATCACAGCTTTAAGATCTGCTAACAAATCTCAGCCCAAAAGGGATACTGGGCAATGTGGGAGCACATGAAATCTATGATACCAGATCTGTCCATCCTTTGCCTGTACTGGGAGAGGAGATGTAATGCAAGTGGGTTTTTCCTTTTCCTATTGATCTAGTGTTGCTCGAGAAAATATCCAGGGGGGTCCCATACTTTTTATGCCAACCATCATACAGCTGTCTAATCAGTAAACTAACATGGGGAAAGACTCCATTCATCCATAACTGGATAAAAATAGATCCACTTTCCCCATCACTTAAATTCTTTTGCTTGCAACGCCTACCATCGTATAATTTCTTCCTACACACGTTCTTTTTACCCAGGATACTGCTCCCCCTGGAGACTTACTTGGATTGGGGCATCCTTGTACTATAGCATTTAATTCCTTTGCATCTAATGCCTTTAAAATCAGCTCATCCCCCACAGTCATAAATGGGTAAGCTGAGCTCACTTTCTCTTCCTCTTCTATCGGCTCCAATCCCCTCTTCTTCTCTTCCTTTGGCTTATCACTCGACCTCATAACCCTATCACTTACCTTCACTGCTTTCTTTTCCTTTCTCTCAACTTTCTTTTTCTTTTCCTCCTCTCTGTTTCACTTTCATCATCTGAACTTTCTGCCTCTCTCTCATTTGCTCTGCACTGTCTTCTAACTCGGACTGTTGAAATGATGATGTCTTCATCATCTTGTGTTTTATCAGTGTGGGGAAGTGCTGGATATAACGGGGCTATCTGTGGTGCAGTTGGTGTGACTGAATTAACCTCTTTATGTTTGTAGGGTGGTGGTGGCACAGGAATATTTGCTGCAGTTAAGGTTCTATATCCTGGTGCATATGTCAACCAATTCTTACTTCCCTCAAACATATAATCCTTGTCCAGTGCTGGGTCTCCCTTTCCCCAAACATCCACCTGTGGTCGCTCATGCAGGCACATACCCCTTACCATATCCATGCACATTGTATCATTCCCTCCTTTCCGGGAAAAACTTGCTCCTCCCAATCCTTCGGACCAGCTTACTAAATTATCCACCCATGGATTAACATAATAATAATCAAAAGAAGAAACTCTAGTAAATTCTTTACAAGTCTCATTTATGGGAACAACTGCATTTTTCCTTTCTGCTTTTTGTCTCTATTTTTCTTCATCAATTTAATCAACTTTAATGCTTTTAGCGGCGGCACATGGCGAGGTATTTCCTCCTTACCTAAGGAATTTCTCTTAACAACAACAGCAGCAGCAGCAGCAGCAGCGGATTAGTAAGACAATACAGCAATACAACAAAAACAAACAAAAAACAAGTGCTATGTCAGGTGTATACCGGTATTCTATGTCCCGAGCCGAGAGTCCCTTTCTCTCACTCCTAAACTCCACCCACCAATCTCCCTTTTAAGTTCAGAAATAATGACCTCGGCAAGAAAAGCATCTCTTTTTCTTAAAACAAAAGAAAAAAAGATTCTTACTCACCTTGGTGATTATCCCATTTCTTCCGAACACCAGTTCAAAGGGTTGGTGTTGAGTTTTTCCTCTCAATGGGGGCCCCCCACCGGTTACAACTGAGCAATAGCTACGATATATCGGGAAATGAGTTGCATGCTACGCCGAAGACTAATGCAAGACACTTCAACTTTATTGCGGTAACATAAACATATATATAAATCTGTAGTCTCTAGGCAGATTATTAATGACCAACCTTTAATATCAACCAATCAAATTCATGCATTTTATCTGTAATATTTGCACCTTAATTGTCATTAATCTTTGAAAAACTAGTGTCTGGCCAGATGGTTGTGGTCAGACTAACTCATGATCTTGGCACAATGCCCAGACTACGGTTGACTGTCTTTACGGAAAATTACTTCCTCAAAAACTTGGCAACACAGTTATTTTCTTAATAAACATATTTTTTTCATTTAGGGTGTATAAAGATTGCAGACTATAAAGCAAGCATATTATAAAACAAAATGGAGTTGATCATGTCAACCTTTCAATAAAGGCATATTTTCAACTGAATAATACTCCTGCTACCTCCCCAACTACGTTGTGGGTGGCCCACAAGGCGGTTCTTCGAGTCCGCCTTATTTCTATGGCGGCAGCCAGGAATAAGACCCATAGGAAACGCATTCAGAAGCTCACTAGTTAATTGGAAATGCATTATAGAACTCGGTAACCCGTCCCTCCTGGATAGGGGTCTGATATCACAAAAGCGTTTGGAATTGAATACCCTACTGTCCCAAAAAACTGAAAAAGCTTTATATTGGTCTAAGGCTTCTTTTTTACTATACAGCAACTCTGCGTAGACTATGTTCATGAGGAAACTTAACCACTCAATATGCCCCCCACATATATATATACAAACTACGTAAAAAGCATGGTAATGTTTCCTCATTGCCCCACAAAGTTTTGGCAATTTTCAAAGAATTTTACTCCTCTCTGTTGGCTCCCCTGGAAGTTTTGTGGCTTGATTCCTTGCCTCTCCCTGCTAGATATCATCCCTTAATCTTCCTTGCATGCAGGAGGAAATTACACGTGTGATTAGCACACAAAGGTTTCACAGCAATGGGCCCCGGTGGGTTCTCGACCAGTTATTACAAGCATTTTGCCCCTCTATTAGCCCCTTCTTTGGTGTCTATGTTCAATGAAGTTTTACAGGGGGGCAGGTTTCCAGATGAGATGCTTTTGGCTAACATGTCCCTGTTGCCTTAACCTTTACCTCAAAACTATAGCCCCATTTTGGTTATGAATAATGATTTAAAGATTTAGCAGGATTTTGGCAGATATATTGGCCCCTATTATCTCCTCTAGTCTCACCTGCCCAATCGGGATTTATTCCTGATAGGCTTATCACGGATAATATACGTCTTGTCTTAAATGTGATACAAGATGCTAACCTGCATTCTAAAGAGGTGTTGTTACTGAGTCTAGACATTAATAAGGCCTTTGATAGTGTCCTCTGGCCCTATTTGTTTTCACTGTTGCAGAAATTGGACTTTAGCAATGAATTTCTATCAGGTGTATCGGCCCTATATGACGCACCTCAAACAAGGATTAGACTCCCCGGTTGCAATTGTGATGTTTTTACTTTGGGCAGAGGCAGCCCACAGGGTTGCCCACTTTTGCCCTGTTTGCGCTTCTTTTGGTACCCTTGGCTATTGCTATAATGTTGCACCCTGATATCTCGGGGTACTCACTTTTGGTCTCACAATTCAAGTTATGTATGTGTGCCGATGACGTTATGCACTCTTATCAACCCATTTGTATCATTCCCTAATTTGTGCACACTGTTGAATGATCTTGCATCCATGTCAGGTTTCACTGTAAATTTTACTAAATCTGTAGTCATGCCTATTAATGTTGCTGAGCCCCTGTGGGAGACCCTCCATGGCTCTTTCCCATTCAGGTGGGCCATGGACCAGATCCTATATCTGGGTATTTATCTTACGCCCAAGGACTCTGGACTATATGCAGCCAATTACCCATCACGTGTGTCTCGCCTGTATACCTTACTTAAGATTTGGCATCGGTATCCTCATTTTTGGGTAGAGTCATGGCTGTGAAAATGAATGTTTTACCTAAACTCCATTACTTATTTCGAGCGCTCCCAATATCGGTCTCCAAAACATTTCTCGATCATTTTCCACATGTGATTAATAATTTCAGCTGGCACAATAGATGCCCACATTTTACCTAATCTGTCCTATATAAATCAAAATATATAGGGGGCTTAGGCCTTCCCAATTTTTGGCTTTATTACCTATCTGCCAGATTTTCTCAACTGGCGCAATGAGCGACTATCAACTCCTGGATTCCCTGGGTCAGATTTGAATCTCAATCTATAAGCCCATATTATTTACCGGGTTTATTATGGAAAAATATTCCCCCTTGCTCGCTGTCGAGCTATTATACAATTGTCGTTCACTCTCTGACATCTGGTCCTGCTACTCTCCCTAGGCGTGGTCGTCCTGTAAAAATGACTGCAAGAGCACAGCGCAGAATGCTGCATGAGGTAAAGAATCTCAGAGTGTCAGCTAAAGACCTACAGAAATCTCTGGCACATGCTAACATTTTTGTTGACACATCTACAATAAGGAAAACATTAAACAAGAATGGAGTACATGGGAGCAGACTGTGTTCTTCTATTGTTGTGACTTAGATGATGTTCAGAGCACATTTTATGCCCAATTCATGCTAAACTCCACGTAATCCCAAGGGGTTCACATACTTTTCTTGCAACCGTATGTGGCTGCCAATGGAACTGGTTCTCTTGTATTTATTGATGATGTGACTGCTGACAAAAGCAGCAGGATGAATTCTGAAGTGTTTCGGGCAATATTATCTGCTCACATTCAGCCAAATGCTTCAGAACTCATTGGACGCCGCTCCACAGTGTAGATGGACAATGACCCAAAGCATACTGCAAAATCAACCAAAGAGTTTTTTTAAGGGAAAGAAGTGGAATGTTATGCAATGGCCAAGTCAATCACCTGACCTGAATCCGATTGAGCATGCATTTCACTTGCTGAAGACAAAACTGAAGGGAAAATGCCCCAAGAATAAGCAGGAACTGAAGACAGTTGCAGTAGAGGCCTGGCAGAGCATCACCAGGGATGAAACCCAGCGTCTGGTGAGGTCTATGCGTTCCAGACTTCAGGCTGTAATTGACTGCAAAGGATTTGCAACCAAGTATTAAAAAATGAAAGTTTGATTTATGATTATTCTGTCCCATTACTTTTTGTCCCTTAACAAGTGGGAGGCACATATGCAAACTGTTGTAATTCCTACACCGTTCACCTGATTTGGATGTAAATACCCTCAAATTAAAGCTGACAGTCTGCAGTTAAAGCACGTCTTCTTCGTTTCATTTCAAATCCATTGTGGTGGTGTATAGAGCCAAAAATGTTAGAATTGTGTTGATGTCCCAATATTTATGGACCTGACCGTATTTTAGTTCATTTTATTTATCAGGACTATTTATATTTTAGCACTGCACTCATCTTATTGTATATGTCATTTTGAAGGTTTATGGTTTCCTTTATTGTGCATAGCTGCTTATTTATGTTGAGCGCTCGCTGAGTTTTTATCTTTAAGACTTTTTTTAGTTCCCATTTTGGACTGACACCTTCGTCCCTGATCACTTATTTTGAACGCATCAGTCGTGACTCTCCCAGGGATGGGGTCTTATTTCGGATTTATATTGTTTTTTTTCGAATGCCATCTTTGCCTCACCCCCCGTTATATAGACAGAAATGGGAGGCTGATTGCGGTATTACATTTTCAGAAGAGGACTGGGAATCCATGATGGATAATATACGCAGGGGCTCTTTCAGTTCATGAGACGGCCCTTAGCTTTAACCTGTTGGTATTATACCGCCTCTAGATTACATAACATGTTTCCAGGAATGTTGCGCCTCTCTTTTAGGGGTTGTGGCCTTGCTGGTACTCTGGTGCATATGTTTTGGGCTTGCTCTGGTCTTTCTTTGATCTGATGTAGTTTCTGAGGTGGCTTCAGCCTTGGCGGATACTCTGGTAAATTTGTTGTTCCAAAATTGTTTATTGGCATCTCCCATTTTGGAGATCCCAACCAACATAATGAAGCTAATTCAAACTATCTGTGTCTCTACCTTATGGGCCATTGCTCTTCACTGGAAGTCACAAGCATTACTTTTGTCCTCTGTTTTGCTTAGAGTTGATATGGTTATGCTCACGGAATGTATTCAATATACATTGCTAGATAGGATGCAATTATTTATCAGAAAATTGGATGGGTGGAAGACATTTTGGCATTTATTGTTAGAATGATGGGTTATCATAGATTTATTGGCATTGTATCTTTGTTGGTTGTGTAGGTGTTCAGTATATCTTACTGCCTACTCTTTCTTTTTCTATGATTCTGTTTTATAAAAAGATTTTTTTTTTTTTTTTTTTTTACTTGTGTGCCTTTTTCTTGATGTATGCTATACTTCATGAAGTAATGCTGTTTTTGTTATCTTTCCTCTAATAAAAACGTTAGTTAATTTTATTGCTATAGTTTGTTTACAAACTAAACTTTCCAGGCTGTGATTTTAGGATCACTCAAAACGCGATACATGTTCCTGACTACCTAACATCTATCGAGACCCTGTGTACTAAGTACGTGATCCAGTGCAGGAGAGCTGCTCTGCCACTCTAAAACTATGTTTATATGGTATGCAAGCAGTTAAAATGAAATACTATCCATAACACTGTCTTAGAAGTATTCACAGAGTGTCCACCTAGCCCAGTCTTAAAGTTGTAAACCAGCCCCTGCTGAATATTATAATTTCCTTCACATCTTTCCCTGATGCCAGATGATCTGCGAAGGTCTCCGATATTGCCGATCCCAGCAGATTTACCATGTTTTCAAAAAGCTTTTGATCTGCCCCAGCTGGAACTGGAAAGATGACTGGACCCAGAACTACCTGTTTGGTTGAAGATTGTGCCACTGAAAAAAGTGGCAGCAGGTTAAAAACATTGAGGAAAGCCAGAAGAATGGTACTAACTCTGACAGAGTTGGCCACCTTTGATTTCTGCCAAATTTCTGCTTGGGCATGTATGTTCTTTAACTGCGGTGGAGAAATCTCATCCAGCAGCACTGAGAGCACACCCTGTTGCTGTCAGAACATATTGGTGCTGCAGCTAAATAGTATTCCTGCAAAGAAAACAATGGTTAACGATAAAACCATGACTCAATAAAACAACTACTTTTTGTTTTTTTTTAATTTTTATTTTTGTCACTTTTTTTAAAACTGTAAACATTCCAGAATGTTAGGGTCTCTCCAAATGCGATAGCCAGTTTCCTGACTACCTAATATCTTTCGAGACCCTGTGTAAATATGTGCTCTAGACTGTACTGTATCCTATACTAATACTACACTAGTGTGTGGTAGCGACAGAAGCAGTCCTTGAGGCAGAGACCAGGTTGGCCAGCGACAAAAAAAAAGTAATTCCGTGCCTGCTGCAGACATTTTTGGGGTGATTTTTGGGTTTGGGTACCAAGAATGGCATCAGGAACATGCCTCTCATGCAGCCATCTTACTGCATCTGGGTTGGGGGTTTGGGCCCCAGCACCTTCTGGATACAAAAGGGCCACGATGATCTCTTCCTGGAATTTTAGGAAGGATCTAGTTGCTTTATAAAAGCACAAAAGAATTGTACAGAGCCAATTGAAATTAATATACATACACTTTTTTTGTACCAGCGTCTGGCTTTACGGGAAACCTAAGTACAGCTTCATCATCTGGTCATTTAAGTCCATCCCTCCCATTTTAAGGCTATAGTCGTGGACACAAAGAGGTTTCTCAACACCACCAGCTGTCGTGGAAATTTGGATGGTCGCGTCTGCTTGAATGGAAGACAGGATGAAAACATCCCGTTTGTACTTCCACTTCACTGCGAGCAATTCATTACTTTTCAAGCAGGCTTTCTCCCTCTTTCTAAAATGGGTATTCACAAGCCATTAAGGGAAGCCCTAATGATTAGGTTGCACGGTGCCGCAAACGCCAATTACAAGATTGTACAAATGTCTAAATAGTGGCACGCTTGTGTAGGGAACTGTTATTTTATACACTAGTTGTGGTTTGTTTACTTTCATATACAGCCACTACCATAGAGGTCCCATTACAGACAAGTCCCTAGGTGTGCTTCCTGCCCCTACAAGGAGGTCAAGAAACCCCAGGATGTTATATAGTTTGTTTTTCCAGGAAGTATCAGGCAGAGGGTGCCAGCCTGCCATGTGCTATGTATCTGGGGAGAACTGTATGGTGATTCTGTGAGTAATGATCCAGATTAACAAGGCTGCTATCTATCTAGTTGTTACTGAAGCGAAGCAGATTAGGTCTGCCTCTGTTATATTTCAACTTCTGCATTGGAACCCTAATATCTCTGTAAGAGAGAGGTTTGTGGTTCATTATCATTATTCTATTTACACACTGCAGAATCCTTATAGTTGTCTATATATATATATATATATATATATATATATATATATATATATATATATATATATATATATATATAGAGATCAGTGTTTTCACCTGCATAAGACTGTCAGGTGAACTTTCTGTTAATTGCAGTGTATCTTTGCAGCCTCTTTGCTTAAAGCCATAGCATCCTTATTGGTCTGGATCTCTCTTTAGCTAGGATTAGCATAGGGAGCGTTGGATAGATTAGGCTAGAGGTAGGTTAGGCATCCGACGGCCACTTAGACAGATAGAGGCCCGGTTGCAGTGACAGCCCAGTTTAGGGATAGGGACTAAGAGTAAGGAGAGATAGAGCATTTTATCCTTTTAGGTGATGCATCGCTGATCTTCAGACAAGCAGTGCAATCATCCGCATAGAACGTGTTACTTGGACGCCATCACAGCATCTAAAGTGGAAGCGTGCATCTTGTTGACTCTCACCTCTCCAGGGGCCCCTGCAACCGGACTGCGCTATAACCCATGGTTGGAGGTATTCTGTATACTACATGCACATATACCCGGGTATAATTGTAACCTCCCAATTTATGGTAAATTGTAATTCCTGAATGTTATTCTTATGCATCCTGTTTTATGTGGCTGCTTTATATAAACTTTGCATTAATCTCATACAGGTGTGGTGACATGTTTTCATGTTAGAAATATAAGCTGGGTGCATTAATACTGCTATTCATAGTTACTTTAAGTTGTCTACCTGTTACATTCCTAGAAAGGGGTGAGTCTCCTCAATTGCAGGATCCCTTTTCTAGGTGGAGGCACTGCCATTTGTATTATCACAACCCCCTCTTCCATATAGCGAAGGCTCAGGATTGCCTACTCATATACAGGTTAGCGCCATAGCTTGTTTGGTGTGGGCCATTTCACATAACCCCCCCCCAAAACAGGGCTACACTTGTATAAAAATTGTCCATGTATAAGTGGTATCCTATATGGAAAAAGGGTGATACCAAGCCCCAAACTATCTTGCCACTGCTCCCCATGTAGTCTGGCCATCCAGGGGGCTCCATGTGATGTTTTCCCTCGTAGATTACATGTATAGCTTGTTGCTCTCTCGCAGAGCTTATACATTTTGACCCCATATCTGGCATGCTTGCTAGGGAGAAATTGCTTGACTGCAAGGCAGCCAGAAACAGTAATGAGGGACTCATCCACGCAGATAATTGCTGTGGAGTAAACACACCTGTAAATTTCACGTTAAGGTGATTTATGAGGGGCTGAAATTTGTGGAGCCTATCATTCGGGGTCGACAGTGTATTGCCATTGAAATGTATAAATCGTATTATATTCTCATCTATGCATTGCCATGGCAGCAGAGAACACGGGCAAATGATGAAATGGGTCTGTGGACCAATACAACCACAACAAATTCTTTTTAATAATGCCCATGTTGAGGGTTAGGCCCAAAAAAAACTTTCAATTTGGAAATTGTAATAGGCTTCCATGCAAATGGTCTGGCAAGGTTTGAATTTGGGTTGGCAATGATAAACTTTTGTGCATGGTGGCGTGGCTTAGCTATGGCGGTGTGAGGACATTCCAAGGCTGCTTCCACTAGCCCCATTAACCCATGCTGAAACGAGGTAAACCCCTGCACACATCCGACACGCCCACTTGACAATATATCACCAGCTACCTATCTGTCCGTGAAGATTCGGACACCGCCGCAAGCTCCGACATGGTGCCTTCTTGCCACTCGCAGGCCACAGCTGTGTCCTCTTCTACAGCCCCGTTGGCTCCTAACACGCCTGAGGGATCATGCTCTCCTATCTGTCGCAGATGGACCCCATGGAGGATTCTAATGGGTCTGGGAGTCCTACGCCATTGTTTTCAGCCAGGGAGCGGGATATCCACCAGCTTCTCCAGGTGCTCCCCACAAAAGGAGACATTCAATTGATGCTTGACCAACTCACAGGGACGCTACGGGTGGAGATTGTGGAGCTAAGATCACTACCTCGGAGGCTACACAAAGGCTGCAGGCCTATCGAGAGTGCGCTGACTCAAGGCTCAATGGGCTGGAGACCTTTGCTCCAACACCAGAGCTTACTCGCCCTGCAATTGCAGCAGGAAGATTCTGAGAACTGGAGCAATTGGAACAATGTCAGGCTCAAGGGCATTCCAGAGGCCACTGCGGACTTGAAAACCACGGTTCTAAGCATCTTTAATATTTTATTGCACAACCCTACTGACACTCATATCGAGCTGGACTGGGTTCCGGCATCTGTTCCCCCTACTCAGCTGGAGCCTAGGGATGTGTTGTGTAGGGTACATTTTTATGCTATCAAGGACATATTACATGTTGCCTGGCGCAGGGGCCCAATATATTTTGATGGTGCCACTGTCCATCTACACCCAGATCTATGTCCACAAACACTATTGGCGGCACCAGATGAGACCTCTGCTTGATCTGGTGCAAGAACAAGGAGCGACTTATAGATGGGGTTTTCCCCTATCGCTCATAGTCAAAACAGACAATCGAGATTTCCAGCTCCACCGCCCTACTCAACTGCAACAGATATTTAAATTCTTGAATTGCTAATCCGTGGCAGTCCGCGACTGGCTGGACCTCCCTGAGCCCTGGGAAGCTATCTCTGGCTGCCACCCGCGGCCTCAAAGACAGAGATACCCGAGCTCTCGTCAAAGGTCATGCATTGTTTTCCTCCAGGAGACCCACTTCCATAAAGATAAGATTCCGAGGCTGTGTAATTTCCGTTTCCCTACAACATACAGTGCCTCTTCGTCCTCTAAGTCTATGGGGATGGCGATTTTAATCTCAAATCATGTACAATGGGTGCAACTCCACATTGTTACTGACAATGCTAGTCAATTTCTTATGGTCCAGCGAGAGCTTTGTGGGCAGAAGGTTACTTTAGAAAGTTTGTATCTACCTACTGAAGATCCAGTTCCTCTCTGGCATCTTATCTTTCTTTGATGAACATTGTGAGGGGACAGTGTTCTTTGGGGGAGACTGCAATGTGGCTCTTGACCCACTACACGTTGCGTTGAGGGGAGCCTCCCATATCCTAAATTGCGTGCAACCAGAAAGTTCCTACATGACTGTAGCAATCGTGCACACAGATGGACGCGGTCATCCATGTTGCTCCAAACCCTCCATCTTGTATCTCTCTCCTACTCCAAATCCTACTCCCTCTCTGTTGAGTGACATGTGGTCTGGATGAGCAGAGGTCACAGGCAGTCAAAGCTCAGCGGGAGAGCTTTAGGGCTACAAAATCCCAACCGAGCTGGTGCCTAGATGTCTGCTAACTTCTCAATCTGGGATATCATAAAGCCAAAAACCAAGTTCCTCACTGAGCTTCAAGACATTCCAGATAAGCCATAAAGCAGACTCACATTCAAAAATCCACTTTCCCCTATGATTACATATCTTGGAATATGAGAGACTTAAAGAAAAACCAGGCATATATTCAGACCAGTCACTTTAATACAAGTCGTCTGATATATTACATCCCCTGACATCTACAGGACAGCAGAAAATGATATCTCCTCAACCATCCCCACAGGTATGTTATATTTCATATCTAGATGTTCAGCAGATGCGTCTGCATATTAATCTACTAGTGGCAAGGCTGCTAATTGCACCGAGGGTAAGTTATGGGTCATGATATAAGCTGTGAGGGATTTTGGGTCTAGTTGAGGTCTCCACCTACACCTCCCTCCCCAAATGAGGCGATTGGTTCTCTGCTTCAAGGAGACACCCTGCTGAGTTCCTAGAAAAGCTGTTATGCTGGGAGCAGAAAGCTAAGCTGAGTTGAGTTAAGTAGAAGATTCTCCCTTTTAACATCGGAACTAAATTTGGGAGATAAGGCACCCTTTTGGCTCAGGAAACTTGATCTGCTAAACCAGGGCTGACGGCAAGTACTTTATCTCTCTAAACTTTTCTGTTATCTCTTTGCTGTGTTATTGCTCTCTTTATATTTATATATATTGGCTACATCTTTTTCTGTAAATATTTTTATTGCACCCTTTTAGTAATAAATCTTACTTTCTGAAAGTGTTGGACTGTTTCTAAAGCTCTTTAATGCAAACTAAGAACCCCTGTCTCTGAAGAGCGCTACCGTGTGTGTTTAACCCTCTATATACCCTGCCTGCGGTGACAGTGGGATACAGACGATTATTATTGCTGATATTGCCAATTTTTGTCTTTCTCTGTACAAAAAGGAGGTGGTGGCAGTGTGAAGGGTTAATTGCGTAATTAACCTGACCCAGTAACAATCGCTCCCAGGCTGCAAGTACACAGATTGTGGTCCATTAGCTGGAAAATCTTTGTGCAGGGTGCAGCTGGGTGTGGCATTGTTTCACGCGTGACAGCGCGGTTTTAGATTGGCTAGTCCTGCGGTCACGAGACCGAGACTGCACTTCCATTGGTCTCCTCCACATCCATTAGTTCTTACAATATCAAATCATGCTCCAACTCATTGTACTCTAGAAATAGGTGAGCAGATTCATCTACCCTGGCATTGGAAGCTGAATGAATCACTATTGCACGGTCTGACTTATCACGGACAAATTGTGGAATCTCAACTCCTTTTTAGGACCAATTCTACTGAAGTTTCCCCATTTTGCCTTTGGGAGGCTCAGAAATGCATTCTTCGTGGAGTTCTCATAAGTCTGGGTACCCATATAAAAAGAACCCTTGCTTCTCAGGTGGAATCTCTGTTGTCTAAAATACGAGCCCTGGAGCACATCCATAAGAAATCTAAAGCCCAACGGGTTGAAGATCAGCTACAGAAATTGAGAGATAATTTGAATTCCCTGCTTTCTGATCGGGCTAAGGCAAAACTCGCTCGGGTATGTCAGTCCATTTACGAATATGGCAATAAACCAAGTAGACTCTTAACTAATGCCCTTAGGGCTCCTAGAGCCAAAATGTATAGTTTGAAGATAAAGTCCAGTGGAGACGTCTTGCTTTCCTCCTCACCAGAGATTGTCTTGGCATTTCAAGACTATTATACTTCCCTTTATAATCTACCGGATGACACTATCTCGCTTCCCAGAGGGGGCAACAGGAGGCTGCTAAAGACTATTTGCAAGCCTCAAAGATGCCTACCCTGACGGAGGACGACGTTGAGTACCTGGATGTCACAATATCTGCGGATGACTTCATGAGGGCGCTTGCTTCTATGAAGCCTGGTAAAGCTCCTGGCCCTGATGGCTACACGCTGCTTATAAAAAGTTTCTGGGCAAACTAGCACCTCGGTTCTCAGCGGCATTTAACTCCCTCAGGGAGGGACATGCGATTCCTGCAACCTCTATACAGGCCCACATCTCAGTGATCCATAAGGAGGGGAAGCATCCAGCTCTCTGTTCTAGGCCCATTTCCCTGCTCAATGTAGACCTCAAGATATTTACAAAGATATTGGCGTCTAGGCTATCGCGGATCCTTCCTTCATTGATTCACCCTCACCAGTCTGGCTTACCTCCAGATAGGGAGTGCAGAGACAATACACAACTGGTCTTAGCGTCCGTACAGTATTCCCTCTCGACGCAAGTCCCCTTAGTGCTCTTCTCCGCGGATGCGGAGAAGGCTGAAGACTACCATGGAACATATTGGTGTAGGAAGGGGCATGCTGCAGTGGTTTTCAGCTCTCTACAGTGTGGGTTGGGGTCAACAGTGTGCTCTCAGATACATTCTTAATTTGTGATGGGATCAGGCAGTGATGCCCTTTATCTCCTCTAATTTTTGTACTTGCCTTGGAATTCTTCTTACGGACCTATCAGGGAGCACTCATAAGGGCATGGCAGCCAAGGGCAAGGAACACAAATTGGCCGCTTATGCGATCACTTGATTTTCTTTATGTCTGCACCAACCACCTCTCTACCACCTTTGCTACAGGAACTTAGACGCTACGAATCTCTCTCCAACTTTAAAATATACTATTCTAAATCAGAAGCTATGGGTATTTCCATAGACCACTCCTTTCAACAACAAATTGCCTCCCAGAATGGACTTCTTCTCACGTTAGATACCTGGGTACGAATATCCCTTGAGATTTGAGATGGTCATTTGAACTCAACTTTGCCCCTTTGGCTAGAGCAATTAGAGCTGATCTTTCCTGCTGGGACAGAGGTTTTTACATGGTTCGGATGCATCAATATCTTAAAATGAATATTATGCCGCGGCTTAACTATCTGCTTCAGGCCCTTCCAATATGACTCTTCTTGCCCAAGCTGTTTTCGTATTTCCTGAGCTTTTTCTGGGGGGTAAGCTGGCACAACTCCGGAGGGGTATCCTCTCTTTGCCCAAAGTTAGGGGAGGGGTGGGTTTATCGGACCCGGCGAAGTATCATGAGGCTGCACATCTTGCTAGGGTGGTGGATTGGTGTGTGCAACACAATACAAAGTTTTGGGTACATCTTGAACAGTCCTCAGTTGAACTACCCTTGGCTGGTCTCCCCTGGCACCCTTGGACCCGGAAAAAAAATGTGTAACTTTAAAAACATTCCAGGTTATTCTAAGTGTTTCTTCTATCAGTGGGTGTTTGATAGACAAAGGCGGAGAGAACCGAGTCCATTAATGCCTGATATAGGGGTGGCGGGATTCCTGCCTGGTCTCTTAGATCCCCATTTTCAGGCTTTCGTGACGGCTGTTTTTATTTGATTAATTTCTCCAGGAACTGCCATCTTATGGCATCTCAGGAGATGACAGTGGCCTTCTCTGCGAGTCTAGATTTTCTGAGGCGAAAACAACGGGGAGCGTACTTACGCTCTTTCCCAAGGGAGTTGACTACCCTAAAGGGAGTTGTCCCCATTTGAAAATCTCTGTATGACTGATGAACCCTTGCTGCATTCCCTCTCCAATTTCTACACTGCCTTGATGGCATCTGAAGCTCCGCTCGAATTACCAGTTCTACAGCGTTGAGAAAGGAATCTGAATATTACCTTTTCTCAGAAACAGAAAGGCAGGATTTTATATTTTGCCCACAAGGCCTCCCTGGCTAGTAGGTACCAGGAGGGGGGATACAGGCTCCTTACTAGATGGTACAGGTTGCCAAAGGTACTTCATCGCATGTTCCCCCAGGTCCCGAACCTCTGCTGGCGATGCCAAGCTCCTGAGGGATCCTTGCTCCATATTTTTTTGGAGTGCCCTAAACTGAGGGATTTTTGAACTATGGTGGAACAGACGGTGCACATGCTGTCTCTTGGAGGGAATCCAGCAGCCTTTCTTCTTCATGACACACCTATGTCCAACAAAAGATACAAGCATTCTCTCTTAAAATACCTCCTTAATGCGGCAAAAGCCTGCATCCCGGCATTGTGAAAGAATCCATTACCCCCTACAAAGACACATTAGCTGGCTAGCATTAATGAGATTCAGGAAATGGAGAGCATGACTATGTTGCTAAAGGAGCAGGGTGATATATATTTGAAAAACCTGGACCCCATATTTCCTTTATAAAGATCAAACAGTGTTGGCTTCCCAGTTTTGCACTATTATGTGAGTGCCCAGGAGGTTGGACAGAGGAGTGGGCTTCTCCCTCTCCCCCCCTTCTCCTTTGTATTGCCTCCCCTTAAGGCCCCCTTTTTTTCCTCTCTTTCTTCTCTCTTCCTGTTATTCTACAGGGGTTAAATGTTTTATTACAGGTTTTGGTAAAAGGACAAAAATGTAAGGAAGGAGTGGTGTTTCTTGGGGATGTGGATGGCATGGTTCATCTCTACCTGATCTAGATGCTGTTTGTATTCATGATTTTCTTCATGGGATCTGTTCAGTCTCTGCGTGCTGGGGATGGGCTGTGCTATAGCACATTCAGTCTTGATGTTATTGATGTTTTTGTATGATTTGTTATGCCATTTCTTTGAAATAAAGAATTAAAAAAAAAAAACTGTTGTGCATATAAATCACTTTGATCCACAATCAATCCATACAGATCTTCCATGAAAAAAACAGCTCTAAAAAAAATCAAGGAGAGTAATTAAAAGTTTCTACCTGAATTCCAGGTTGGGCAGTGAAAGGGAAGTATGGGTGCTGCAGAATTTGTGGGCTTCCAATCAGGAGCTGCAAGCACATCCAGAAGGACACTATGGACTCTACGGGCCCTGTGTTCGAATTCTTGGTGGCTGTGGGACACTACTTGTACTAGCCGCCACACCAGCTTGTACTGCAATTATGGGACTCGCCACGTCACCAAGTTATACTACAATGCTGGTATGTAAAAGACCAGGATATACTAGGCCGCTGGTGCTCGCCAGTTCACCAGAAAGTACAGCGGCACTAGTATTGGCACTCTGCTGCATATGAGGATCATCATGCAATTTAACACCTGAGCAATCTTGGAACGGGGTCTGGTATGCCTGACCTTAGCAGAGACCTCTACTCCATCGTCTGAGCCATCTGTCAGGGTGCCGCTGCTCTCTACAAGTTCCTATTCTGAGCCTGATTCTGTCAGTGAAACTTCCCCTAGGCACTCATCTCACATTCTCAGAATCCTGTAGGCCTCTTCACTAGTGTATGCTCTAACAAAAAGAATGTGAAGGGGAATATGAAAAATCACTGATTGCCTCCTCACTTTAAAAGTACTGCCGTCTAAACCATTAACCAGAGCAAAAACAAAAGGTATCGCATGAGTGGGTAAAGCCTATCTCATGAGACAAGTGGTTAATTGGACAGCCAACAAGACTTGTATCAGGCTATGATGAACAAAAATTTTTTGTTTATTTAGTTTAGCAAAATAATTTACAGTAGCAATAGTAAAGTAACACGCAGTGCTTAGCAACCAAAACTTACATATGAACATACAAGACATAAAAACAATGTCAAATAAAGACGTCCGGACATCAAAATGTGGTGTATATATATAATCTTGCAAAAGCCCAACCAAAGATTGGGTGTGTTGACGTTATCAATTGATTAGAATTAGATCTCCACAAGTTCTATATGCGTACACATATACACCCCAGGGCCCAAAAGTATGATCCATGCATGTGCCCATACTTTGCACATTGAACTCATTAGACTTTTATGAGGGGTAGCTGGTGAAAAGGTGGTTCAGTTCTCTTGTATCTACTGGCGAAATACATACCTATACATAATAGATGCGAGTGAATATCTATATCGCCACATTTCAGACATATATACCTGTACCAACAGGCTAACCACTTATTGCAGCATACTTGGAATCATACATCTCCTGGTTGACATATACATATAACACAATAAACCAAAAATGATTCTCCTGCGCTCCGGGACCCAGGCCGGTGGTGAGTAGATGGAAAACACTCCAGAGAGGCAACCAACGGAGTATCCAAAGTCGTGCAGCTCCAAACCAAGGCTGGGGAAGCCCGAACAAACTGTGAAGTGAAACAACAAGAAGCGCACCAACCTTGTGCATTACCTCAGTAACCAAAATTTATTTAAATGAAGGAATGGTACTCACAAACAGCGGATAAAAACAGGCATGTAAGCCCACCAAGGGACTTCAAACGCAAGAGACCAGTGCAAATCCCATCATGGGTGTAGGTACTCAGTCCAGCTGACGCGTTTCGAAGGTCAAGCCTTCTTCCTCAGAGCTGACTGGACTGAGAGTGTATGCTCCCATTTATACCCACAGACTGAAATGGAACCCTCCCAAATGGGTTGGGCTCTCCTGGGCCGGGGGGAGGGGCCCGGATATCAACAGAGTACAGTAAATAGTCAATAGTCATCCAGATGAATATAGAGCAATATAAATCATAAAATTTAAAATAAAATGTATACAGATGAAAAATAATGCATTAGAAAGTGCAGCTTATAAATGCAATAGCAAGAATTAAAAATTAGGACATTAGTTGATATTAGCTTTATACTGATCGTCGGATGCATAAAATATATATAAAAAATCTATAAAGAATATATATATATATATATAAAAATTTATATATAAAAACAAATATAAATAGATATATCTATGAACACAGAGGAACCCACACAATTGCATCAACCATACATTGTCCGTTTGTTAAAAAACGGTGGGCAATTCAGCTAGAGTGTTTGTTAAAAATAGCAAAATTCATAAAATTAATAAAATCAATAGTAGTAGTAACATTCATTAATAGTGTAATATTATATATGAATACATGTATACAAAAGGAAGAATGTACACGTTCATTCATATTACCAAGCAAGGGGATGTTTCATATAGATTGGATGGAGATGGTATATTCCAAGTGGAGTTATTATATCTGTGTGTTGTCTATTCGGCAGCAGAGGGAGAGCTTGTACACATGATATAGGTACAGACAGGATCCGCCTGTGGATCTCTGTATTGTCATCTGTTCGGCAGCAGAGGGAGATATGTGAGCATAATATGGCTGCAGACAGGAACAGCCTGTGGAACGCACGCCGCTGCGGCGTGGTACTAAGTGCGCATGCGCGAACCAGGCCGCGCCTGCGCACTATGAACGGCATTGGCACGATCACAGTGGTCAATGCGCGTGCATATCAGGCGGCGCTGCACAATCTCCACAGTGTCCTAGATTCTCTCTCTCCCCACTGGCTGGCTCCTCACTGAGATGTATGTCAAAGGGTTGTGGCTGCATATCAAGAATTCATAATATTAATGCCAGATCGTTAGCGCAATTGCCAATGTGATAGCCAGACCCTATAGCTGAAATCCCATCGTCAGAACTCACCATAAGGACCAATTTTAGAAAAACACCATTTTTTAGAAAATATGCAATATAGTAAATTAAATAGATGATTGGGTAAAGATTAATAATTAATACAATATGACATATGAGTACTAAAATAAAATAATAAAATATATTTTATATTATAATATATTATAAAAACAGACGCATATATATACGCCTATAAAAGATCAACCCCTACACATACCGGTTTTAAATATACATATACAATCATATACATGTGTGCACATGCATACATGTATATGCACAAAAGGGGAAAAATAAAAAGTGAGTGCTCTCACATCAGCAGCCAATGCACCCAAGGCAATCGCAGTAAAACCTTCAGAAATACACAAAAATAAAAAATAAAAAGTGCGGCGCTAATGAATACAAGATCTATAACCACATATATGTTTCAGATGATCCGGAACACAATGTGATATATATTAAACAGAGAGAATGACCAGTACATCAAATAAATGGTAAATAATAAAGAAAATGTCCAAGCAGGTTATTGCAGGATCTTGCATGGAAGCTATAAAAGCCAGGATCAAACGGTAAAATTGCGCACTCACCGGACGTGCTATAAAAAAGCGCATGTGTAGTATGACCCCTGGGAATCCCTTGTCAATCGATGGATAACCATCCGGGAGCAGGTGATCTTGGTGTAATGAACAGCCTCCAGATCCAGAAATACCCTTTAGACTGGGTGAAATAATGAGTAAGGAACTCCCTCCGGTGGTCAAGATGAGTAATGGGATGTCCTAAAATTAATAGCTCCAAATGGGAGCCAAAAAACACCTCATAGTGTAGTAGGTAAAATCAAAAAAGTTTATTCCAAAAAATAAGTTGATTAAAACAGGGCAGAGACACTCAAGCAGTGAATGATACAAGTAAAAGTGTGACTGACCCAGAAGTAAGATGGCCGCCAGGGCCTCCTCGTGGCTCCAGGCGGCTAAGATGTCACGCTCTGCTGGCTCCTCCTAAGGCCTTTCGTGCTCCTGCACATCATCAGAGGGGAGGCCAACAGCAGCATGACAGACCTCTATCCCTATATAGCAATATGCGGCAATCGCGCGTGCGCATATCGGCGCTGCCATTTTGTCATGGTCGGCTAAAGTGCGCATGCGCGACTCCGCGGGCGCCATTTTGTCATAGGTCTGAAATCATGTTTCAGACAACACTCACCTCTGGTAATGCTATGTCACCACAGCATACCATAATTGATCACATTGGGTCCAGACCTTAGGCACACTCTTTGGTAATACATATGGTACAACATTATTAACATAATAACGTTGTTACCACTCACAAGGGGTGCACAAATGCAGCTTTACAGGTGCCATTTTACTGAAGGTCAGGACAAAGGCATATTACACATGGTCAGAAAAAATCTCAACCAATTTCAAAATGCGAACAAAAGCGCCAGTTAATCTGGCAGCAACATCATAGTATATTATAATACTTATGTCATTGAAATGACACAAAAAGATTATATTATATTACTCGATAATAATCAATATTCACAAATGAACAGGTGAGTGCCCAATGTAAAATAATAAATAATAAACAAAAAATATATAATAAAAAGTACACACATATAAGATATAATGCAAAATATGAAAAATATATATAAAAGAGAAATCTCCATTTTAAAGTCCATAACGAGAACTATCATAATGTTACTGGCGTAACCCTATCATAGATCAGAAATATGTATGTACATAGGTTCCCTACACATCGAAGGACAACCCGGCACTCATATTTAGCACTAAGAGACCACCATAGATGGTTGTGATGATTTAGTACAATTCGCAATGGCCATAATAAACGGTAATGGTAAGATTCGTGATGACAATAGCCAAAAAACGAACCTAAAACATAGTACCATTAAAGATAAAAAAAAATTGGAAAG
Organism: Staurois parvus; assembly: GCF_062004578.1. Taxonomy (NCBI): domain Eukaryota; kingdom Metazoa; phylum Chordata; class Amphibia; order Anura; family Ranidae; genus Staurois; species Staurois parvus. The sequence continues at coordinate 425,741 of NW_028318992.1, read as the reverse complement.
GCATCACCCACAATAATGGTTCTGAAAAAACTAGGACATCTAACTGTCAAACAACCATATAATAGGATGGGGGAAATTAGATGAGTGTATGAATTTCGAGATCATTCAATCCTCTAGGAGACAAAGTACCCAATGTAAAAATCCAAAAACTCTCCCTTTTGGACAGTTCTTGGTGTCTCCTCCCACTATCCAAATCCTTAGTGATGGCCTCAATCCCGAAAACTCTCATACCATGATAGTTGCTCGAATGCTTTTCTTTAAAATGGCGGGGAACTGAGTATTTATCTCTCCCTAGTTTGATACTACTCTTATGCTCACTAATGCTAATCCTAAGGCAACGTGAGGTACGGCCTACATATAGTAGGCCACATGGACAAATTATGCCATAAATGACAAAGGAGGTGCCGCAATTTATAAATTGTTTAATAAGAAACTTTTTCCCGTCCGTACTTGTGAACTCTCGTTTTTGATGGCAGATGATCCCACAGGTGCCACAGTTTGAGATGCCACATCTATAACTACCCTTTTGATCAAATACCATTGACCACAGGCCCGGGTTGGCTTTCGTGGTTTTACGCACTCTACTTGGCGCTATTTGGCTCCTAAGATCTCTCGGTTTTCTGAAGATAAGCGTAGGCTTATCCGGAAGTGCGTTACCAAGAGTGGGGTCATTCTTGAGAATACTCCAATTTTTGGACAGTATTTGTTTGATGTCCCAGGACTTACTACTAAATCTGGTACAGAAGCGTACTTCCTTGTTATTAAAAGTAGCAGTAGGATTTTTAGAGTTATGTTCAGTTTCTGTAGGGACAATGGGATCAAACATCACTAAGTATTTTTGAAAGGCCGTCTCTATATGACTTTCCTTGTACCCCTTTTCTTTGAATTTCTGTTTAAGGATATGACTCCGTTCAATATAATCTTGTTTGAGCGTGCATGTGCGTTTTAGCCTGCAAAACTGCCCAAAGGGGACATTCTGGATCCATTGGGGATGGTGGTTGCTCTTGGCATGTAAGTAAGAGTTGCCCGCTGTCGGCTTAAAATGTGTTTTAGAGCATATCACACCATTACTCTCATGTCTAAGTTCTAGATCTACAAAGACTAGCGTGTCGTTGTCAATCACATGAGTGAATGAAATATTGTATGGGTTATTTCTACAATGATCTAGGAAGCCATCTAGTTCTTGATCAGTACCGTTCCAGATAATAATAATGTCGTCTATATATCTTCCGTATAAGACTAGATTTGCGCTAAAGGGATTATTGCTCCAAATGTACTTATTTTCCCAAAAACCCATAAAAATATTTGCATAGCTGGGAGCAAAACGAGCTCCCATAGCTGTGCCCTGAATCTGGCGGTAGTGTTTATCTAGGAACGAAAAGTAATTGTGGTCCAGTGCAAATTTAATGCAATTGAACAGAAATTGAATCTGAGTATGGTGGAGTGATGAATCTTTTGCCAAAAAATGTTGAATGGCTTGAAGGCCGAACTCATGTTGAATAGATGTGTATAGTGACACCACATCTAAAGAAAGCCATCTGTACCCCTGTTCCCATTTATATCCTGCTAGTATCTCCAATATGTGGCTGGAATCTTTAACAAATGATGAAAGGTTAGTGACTATATCTTTTAAAAAATGATCAATATAGCTGCCTAAATTGCTTGTCAGGCTGCCTATACTGGAGATTATGGGTAGAGATGAGCGAATTTCTCAAAAATTCGATTCGGCTGATTCGGCGAATTCCAGTGTGAAATTCGATTCGATGCGAATTTCTTCGCTACGAAGATGACTTATAAAAAGGGTTTCTAGGCTTCAGAGAGCCTTTAAATTAGTGCAGAACACTGTACCTTTAATTTAAATGCCCTTGGAGATGAGGAAAGAGAAGGAGAAGGATGAGAAGAAGGAGAAGGATGAGAAGAAGGAGAAGGATGAGAAGAAGGAGAAGGAGAAGGATGAGAAGAAGGAGAAGGATGAGAAGAAGGAGAAGGATGAGGAGAAGAAGGATGAGAAGAAGGAGAAGGATGAGAAGAAGGAGAAGGATGAGAAGAAAGAGAAGGATGAGAAGGAGAAGGATGAGAAGAAGGAGAAGGAGAAGGATGAGAAGAAGGAGAAGGAGAAGGATGAGAAGAAGGAGAAGGATGAGAAGAAGGATGAGAAGAAGGAGAAGGATGAGAAGAAGGAGAAGGATGAGAAGAAGGAGAAGGATGAGAAGAAGGAGAAGGATGAGAAGAAGGATGAGAAGAAGGAGAAGGATGAGAAGAAGGAGAAGGAGAAGGATGAGAAGAAGGAGAAGGATGAGAAGAAGGAGAAGGAGAAGGATGAGAAGAAGGAGAAGGAGAAGGATGAGAAGAAGGAGAAGGAGAAGGATGAGAAGAAGGAGAAGGATGAGAAGAAGGAGAAGGATGAGAAGAAGGAGAAGGATGAGAAGAAGGAGAAGGATGAGAAGAAGGAGAAGGATGAGAAGAAGGAGAAGGATGAGAAGAAGGATGAGAAGAAGGAGAAGGATGAGAAGAAGGAGAAGGAGAAGGATGAGAAGAAGGAGAAGGATGAGAAGAAGGAGAAGGAGAAGGATGAGAAGAAGGAGAAGGATGAGAAGAAGGAGAAGGATGAGAAGAAGGAGAAGGAGAAGGATGAGAAGAAGGAGAAGGAGAAGGATGAGAAGAAGGAGAAGGATGAGAAGAAGGAGAAGGATGAGAAGAAGGATGAGAAGAAGGAGAAGGATGAGAAGAAGGAGAAGGAGAAGGATGAGAAGAAGGAGAAGGATGAGAAGAAGGAGAAGGATGAGAAGAAGGATGAGAAGAAGGAGAAGGATGAGAAGAAGGAGAAGGATGAGAAGGAGAAGGATGAGAAGACGGAGAAAGAGAAGGAGAAGCAGAAGGAGAAGGATGAGAAGAAGGAAAAGGAGAAGGATGAGAAGATGGAGAAGGAGAAGGATGAGAAGAAGGAGAAGGAGAAGGATGAGAAGAAGGAGAAGGAGAAGGATGAGGAGAAGGAGAAGGATGAGAAGAAGGAGAAGGATGAGAAGAAGGAGAAGGAGAAGGATGAGAAGAAGGAGAAGGATGAGAAGAATGAGAAGGAGAAGGATGAGAAGATGGAGAAGGAGAAGGATGAGAAGAAGGAGAAGGATGAGAAGAAGGAGAAGGAGAAGGATGAGAAGAAGGAGAAGGATGAGGAGAAGGAGAAGGATGAGAAGAAGGAGAAGGATGAGAAGAAGGAGAAGGATGAGAAGAAGGAGAAGGAGAAGGATGAGAAGAAGGAGAAGGATGAGAAGAAGGAGAAGGATGAGAAGAAGGAGAAGGAGAAGGAGAAGCAGAAGGAGAAGGATGAGAAGAAGGAAAAGGAGAAGGATGAGAAGATGGAGAAGGAGAAGGATGAGAAGAAGGAGAAGGAGAAGGATGAGAAGATGGAGAAGGAGAAGGATGAGAAGAAGGAGAAGGAGAAGGATGAGAAGAAGGAGAAGGATGAGAAGAAGGAGAAGGAGAAGGATGAGAAGAAGGAGAAGGAGAAGGATGAGAAGAAGGAGAAGGAGAAGGATGAGAAGAAGGAGAAGGATGAGAAGAAGGATGAGAAGAAGGAGAAGGATGAGAAGAAGGAGAAGGAGAAGGATGAGAAGAAGGAGAAGGATGAGAAGAAGGATGAGAAGAAGGAGAAGGATGAGAAGAAGGACAGTTCTGTGACAGTTTCTGTCTATTTCTGACAGTTCTGGGACATTCACTCCATACAGCTGTTTCAACCGCTGTATGGAGGGAATGTCATGGAACTGTCAGAAATAGACTATTAATGACAGTTCTGGGACTGTCCTTCCATGCAGCGGTTGAAACATTGTATGTATTTGTTTCCATAAATGGATCCATTTATGGAAACAAATACATACAATGTTTCAACCGCTGTATGGAAGGACAGTCCCAGAACTGTCATTAATAGTCTATTTCTGACAGTTCTATGACATTCCCTCCATACAGCGGTTGAAACAGCTGTATGGAGTGAATGTCCCAGAACTGTCAGAAATAGACTATTTATGACAGTTCTGGGACTGTCCTTCCATACAGCGGTTGAAACATTGTATGTATTTGTTTCCATAAATGGATCCATTTATGGAAACAAATACATACAATGTTTCAACCGCTGCATGGAAGGACAGTCCCAGAACTGTCATTAATAGTCTATTTCTGACAGTTCTATGACATTCCCTCCATACAGCGGTTGAAACAGCTGTATGGAGTGAATGTCCCAGAACTGTCAGAAATAGACTATTTATGACAGTTCTGGGACATTCACTCCATACAGCGGTTGAAACATTGTATCTATTTTTTTCCATAAATGACATTCTGCAGATACACTTAGAGGAGCGCTGCAGATACACTTTTTGCCGGCTTGGAATTATTCTTATTTTCATCCTACTTCTTCTTTTTCTTCTTATGAGGATGAGGATGAGGATGAAGAAGAAGAAGTAGGATGAAAATAAGATTAATTCCAAGCTGGCAAAAAGTGTATCTGCAGCACTCCTCTAAGTGTATTTGCAGAATGTCATTTATGGAAAAAAATAGATACAATGTTTCAACCGCTGTATGGAGTGAATGTCCCAGAACTGTCATAAATAGTCTATTTCTGACAGTTCTGGGACATTCACTCCATACAGCTGTTTCAACCGCTGTATGGAGGGAATGTCATAGAACTGTCAGAAATAGACTATTAATGACAGTTCTGGGACTGTCCTTCCATACAGCGGTTGAAACATTGTATCTATTTGTTTACATAAATGGATCCATTTATGGAAACAAATAGATACAATGTTTCAACCGCTGTATGGAAGGACAGTCCCAGAACTGTCATTAATAGTCTATTTCTGACAGTTCTATGACATTCCCTCCATACAGCAGTTGAAACAGCTGTATGGAGTGAATGTCCCAGAACTGTCAGAAATAGACTATTTCTGACAGTTCTGGGACTGTCCTTCCATACAGCGGTTGAAACATTGTATGTATTTGTTTCCATAAATGGATCCATTTATGGAAACAAATACATACAATGTTTCAACCGCTGTATGGAAGGACAGTCCCAGAACTGTCATTAATAGTCTATTTCTGACAGTTCCATGACATTCCCTCCATACAGCGGTTGAAACAGCTGTATGGAGTGATTGTCCCAGAACTGTCAGAAATAGTCTATTTCTGACAGTTCTGGGACATTCACTCCATACAGCTGTTTCAACCGCTGTATGGAGGGAATGTCATGGAACTGTCAGAAATAGACTATTAATGACAGTTCTGGGACTGTCCTTCCATACAGCGGTTGAAACATTGTATCTATTTTTTTCCATAAATGACATTCTGCAAATACACTTAGAGGAGCGCTGCAGATACACTTTTTGCCGGCTTGGAATTAATCTTATTTTCATCCTACTTCTTCTTCTTCATCCTCATCCTCATAAGAAGAAAAAGAAGAAGTAGGATGAAAATAAGAATAATTCCAAGCCGGCAAAAAGTGTATCTGCAGCGCTCCTCTAAGTGTATCTGCAGAATGTCATTTATGGAAAAAAATAGATACAATGTTTCAACCGCTGTATGGAGTGAATGTCCCAGAACTGTCATAAATAGTCTATTTCTGACAGTTCTGGGACATTCACTCCATACAGCTGTTTCAACCGCTGTATGGAGGGAATGTCATAGAACTGTCAGAAATAGACTATTAATGACAGTTCTGGGACTGTCCTTCCATACAGCGGTTGAAACATTGTATCTATTTGTTTCCATAAATGGATCCATTTATGGAAACAAATAGATACAATGTTTCAACCGCTGTATGGAAGGACAGTCCCAGAACTGTCATTAATAGTCTATTTCTGACAGTTCTATGACATTCCCTCCATACAGCGGTTGAAAAAGCTGTATGGAGTGAATGTCCCAGAACTGTCAGAAATAGACTATTTATGACAGTTCTGGGACTGTCCTTCCATACAGCGGTTGAAACATTGTATCTATTTTTTTCCATAAATGACATTCTGCAAATACACTTAGAGGAGCGCTGCAGATACACTTTTTGCCGGCTTGGAATTAATCTTATTTTCATCCTACTTCTTCTTCTTCATCCTCATCCTCATAAGAAGAAAAAGAAGAAGTAGGATGAAAATAAGAATAATTCCAAGCCGGCAAAAAGTGTATCTGCAGCGCTCCTCTAAGTGTATCTGCAGAATGTCATTTATGGAAAAAATAGATACAATGTTTCAACCGCTGTATGGAGTGAATGTCCCAGAACTGTCATAAATAGTCTATTTCTGACAGTTCTGGGACATTCACTCCATACAGCTGTTTCAACCGCTGTATGGAGGGAATGTCATAGAACTGTCAGAAATAGACTATTAATGACAGTTCTGGGACTGTCCTTCCATACAGCGGTTGAAACATTGTATCTATTTGTTTCCATAAATGGATCCATTTATGGAAACAAATAGATACAATGTTTCAACCGCTGTATGGAAGGACAGTCCCAGAACTGTCATTAATAGTCTATTTCTGACAGTTCTATGACATTCCCTCCATACAGCGGTTGAAACAGCTGTATGGAGTGAATGTCCCAGAACTGTCAGAAATAGACTATTTCTGACAGTTCTGGGACATTCCCTCCATACAGCGGTTTCCGGCAAAAAGTGTATGTGCAGAGTTCCTCTATTCTGCAGATACACTTAGAGGAGCTCTGCAGATACACTTAGAGGAGCTCTGCACATACACTTTTTGCCGGCTTGGAATTATTCTTATTTTCATCCTACTTCTTCTTCTTCTTCTTCATCCTCATCCTCTTCTTCTTCTTCTGAGGATGAGGATGAGGATGAAGAAGAAGAAGAAGAAGTAGGATGAAAATAAGATTAATTCCAAGCCGGCAAAAAGTGTATGTGCAGAGCTCCTTTAAGTGCATCTGCAGAGCTCCTCTAAGTGTATCTGCAGAATAGAGGAACTCTGCACATACACTTTTTGCCGGCTTGCAATTATTCTTATTTTCATCCTACTTCTTCTTCTTCTTCTTCTTCTTCTTCTTCTTCTTCTTCATCCTCTTCTTCTTCTTCTGAGGATGAGGATAAAGAAGAAGAAGAAGAAGAAGAAGTAGGATGAAAATAAGATTATTCCAAACAGGCAAAAAGTGTATGTGCAGAGCTCCTCTAAGTGTATCTGCAGAATAGAGGAACTCTGCACATACACTTTTTGCCGGCTTGGAATTATTCTTATTTTCATCCTACTGCTTCTTCTTCTTCTTCATCCTCATCCTCATCCTCAGAAGAAGAGGATGAGGATGAGGATGAAGAAGAAGAAGAAGAAGAAGTAGGATGAAAAGAAGAATAATTCCAAGCCGGCAAAAAGTGTATGTGCAGAGTTCCTCTATTTCTGACAGTTCTCTCACAGCTTCTTCACATGAACAGTGGTTGAAACATCTGTATCCTAAATGTAAACTAATAGATACAATGTTTCAACCGCTAAACATGTGTTCCTTCTGTCAGAGAACTGTCAGAAATAGCGGAGCTCACTGCAGGGACACTTTTGCCGGCTGATCGGGAAATGTTCGATTCGCGCACCCGAAGTAGGCAAAATTTCGGTTTCGCCGCAAATCGAATATTTCCTGAAATTCGACTCGAATTCCGGTTCGCCTGGTTCGATTCGCTCATCTCTAATTATGGGTCTACCAGGAGGATTATCTTTGTTTTTGTGTATTTTCGGAATGTGGTAAAAAAACGGAGTGGCAGGATGTTTGATGTATAGAAAAAAGAATTCCTCTTTAGTAAGTATACCATCTGATAATGCCATTTCCAGCAGTATTTTATATTTCGCTTGGTACTGGACTGTGGGATCAATGGGAAGGACTTCATAGGTCTGACGGTCATTCAGAAGTCTTAGAGCCTCGCTAATGTAGGCAGTTCGGTCCTGGATGACCAGACCTCCTCCTTTATCAGCTTGCCTAATGATTACATCTTTATTTTCTTTGATGATTTTGAGGGAGGCCTTAAGTGGGTCCTGTTGTAAATACTGTTTATGTGTGGATACATTGGAATTACAAATTTTCTTGAATTCTGTGAGCACAGATTCATAAAAAGTAGGTATATGGTGGCCTTTGACCCAATGAGGATAGAATGTAGATTTTGGTTTAAAACTGGTGTGCTTAATTTCTCCCTGGGACGCTAGCGCCATCTCGGTGAAGTTTGAATACTCAGATGTATTGTCCATAGATACACCCTCTGTATAAAGATTTTCTAGAATATCTAACATAGATGTTTCTAGTGAAATCTCCGTCATGGAGGGATTAGGGGAAAAGAGTATGTGGTTCTCCTTGACAATGGGTGTATTGTCTTTTAGTAGAAAGAACCGCCTGACCGTCAGGTTTCGGATAAATTTGTTCAAATCTACAAAAAGTTTGAATAGATTTGGTGGATTGGGAAGGACAAAATTGAGACCTTTCTTTAGGAGTTCGAGTTCCGAATCCGAGAAGGTTGATTGTGATAAGTTATAAATTTTTATAGTGGAGAGGGGGTCTTCTATAGTTGTCTCCTTCCTCTTTTTGTATCCCTTTCCTCCTCTTTTTCCTCGTCTCGTGCGCTTTCCCTCTTTTTCCTTTCTGGGATTGATGTGGTTGTCTGATCTGGTAGGGCTGCGGAAGTTATATGATTCGCAGGCCCCTCCCTTAAAAATTCAGTTGATTGCGGTCTAAATGTGTGTTGCCTCGCCCATCAGTATCCATGTGTTCTTTTTGACTCAGATGATGAGTAGGACCGGTGGAATTGTTAATAATGCTATCTTGATGTAAACTTGAAAGGTTATGATCAATCCTATAGTTATAGGGAGATAGGGGTCTTGATGGTGTATTTTTGTGCGGCAATGGCCCTCTATAATTGGAGCCTGTATGATACCCTGTGGATGTCCCAGTTGGACCCCTAGGATAATAATTATTATGTGGCAAAGGGGTTTTTTGATGAGAGGGTCTAGACCCATGATTAGTGACAGACCCTTTGTAAGAATAATGATTCTTATTATTGTTGGAATGATAATTCCTGTTATCAGAGTGGATATTATGGTGTTTAGTTTTAGCTTGGTGATAGGTAGGTTTAAAACCCTTTTGATGGTGAGTGTTTGAAAAATACTTTATAATATAAAATATATTTTATTATATTATTTTAGTTTAGTACTCATATGTCATATTGTATTAATTACACTGTTCAACAAATTTTTATTTTTTGCCAGTTTTGGAAACAAAAGGATCCATTTCTTAATGAATTTCACATTCTGAGTTCAAATATAACAATGAAATTTGTCAATTGGCTCTAGTTTTTCTGTAAACGGAAAGTTTTCTACTATAGGCGTAGACTACATAATGCACAATAATTATTTAGATAGATGTCTTTCCACAAATATAAAGCAAGTGATATTGACTACATAACAAAGCCTAAATGGCATAATATATTGCAAAGGATTACCAAGAAAAATTATAGCCATAAGCTAAGTTGAATCATTTTAATACTTAGTTTTGTCTTCAGTTTGTGTCGGTTTTGCTTCTCTTGGCTTTTCTCTTGTATTCGAGGAAAGGGCTATCTCTTACAACTGTCCAGCAATAGTCAGCAAGCATTGATGGGCTCCATTTACCTTGATATCTTCTTTCCATAGCTGCAATGTCTTGATGGAAGCGCTCTCCGTGTTCATCACTCACTGCTCCACAGTTTGGTGGGAAAAAATCCAGATGCGAATGTAGAAAATTAATTTTTTAGAGACATGTTGCAACCCAGATTTCTGTAAGTCTGGATGAGTTTTTCTACCACTTTCTTGTAGTCTGGTGTTTTATTGTTTCCAAGAAAATTTGATGTCACTGATACAAATGCTGTCCAGGCAGCCTTTTCCTTTCCACGCAACAGAGAAAGAAACTCATCATCATGAATAAGTTTACGAATCTGTGGCCCAACAAAGACTCCTTCATTTATTTTTGCAGCACTAAGTGCTGGAAATTTGCTAATCAGGTACTTGAAACCTGCTTTATTCTTGTCCATTGCCTTAACAAAGTTTTTCATTAATCCCAACTTGATGTGTAATGGAGGTAATAAGATCTTATTGCTGTCTACAAGTGCTGGATAGTTAACATTTTTTTCTCCAGGCTGCAATGACTGTCGTAATGACCAGTCTCTTTTGGCATAGTGCATTTCTCTCGCACGACTGTCCCACTCACAGAGGAAGCAGCAGTACTTAGTATATCCACCTTGAAGTCCAAGTAGGATAGCAATCACCTTCAGGTCACCACAAATCGACCATTGATGTTCATCATAGTTGATGCACCTTAAAAGCTCTTTCAAGTTTTCATACGTTTCTTTCATTGAAACTGCGTAAGCAACTGGAACTGACGGCAGCTGATTGCCATTATGGAGCAAAACAGCTTTAAGACTCGCCTTTGAAGCATCAATGAACAGCCTCCACTCATCGGGATCATAGCATACGCCGATGGCTGAGATTAAACCATGAACATTGTTACATACAGCAATATCACCTTCCTGGACGAAGAATGGGATCAGATCTTTCTGACGATGACGGTAGAAAGACGTACGAACATCACTTGCTAGGAGATTCCACTGTTGTAGTCTTGACCCCAAAAGCTCTGCCTTGTTCTTGGGAAGATCCAGGTCTCTGATAAGATCGCTCAATTCCACTTGTGTAATGAGGTGTGGTTCAGTGGGTGTGGATGGAAGAAAGTCTGGGTCATGTGAGGTTGACGGTTGATGACTACACGCTTCAGGTTCTTCCTCACTTGACTCAACCACAAAGGATTCTGGTGCTTTAGGAATTGGTAGCCCCTCTCCATGAGGAACTGGACGTATTGCGTCCACTATTTGGATAGTGCACAGATAACTTTTTCTTCTTATTTAGCCCTTTTGTTGGAGGCGCCATAAAAAAGTAACAATTACTAACATGATCTGTTGGCTCTCTCCAAATCATTGGCACAGCGAAAGGCATAGATGCCTTTTTTCCATTCAACCATTGCTCCAGTGCCGTCCCACAAGAATTGCAGCATATATGTGGTGCCCAGCTCTTGTCCTGGTCTCCTATCTTGCAGCCAAAATACAAGTTGTAGGCTTTCTTAATCATTCCTGTTATCCTCCTTTTTTGTGAGATAAAAGTTATTTCACCGCAGATATAGCAGAAATTATCTGCTTTATTCACACAAGTTCGAGGCATTACTGAGTAGCCTATATAAGCATAAAACGAAATGTAAAGACGCTGTCGAACTACAATCAGCTACAGATACTGCAGCTTTTATGCAGTGAAGTGATGCAATTAAAGGCTAATATTGCATCATCTCAGTATACATGCAATTTTCTATTGGTCACCAGTATCAATTGCGCAATATGCAGCTGAAGTTGCATCATAATTTTGAATGGCTTACGTCATTAGATGGGTGAATATATCATGGAAACTAGAGCCAATCAACATTTTTTAGGGTCATTTTCGTTTTCAGCACCCCAAAATTATGTAAGATTAGCTAATTTTATGCCCAAAACTTTTTACCTGTTGAACAGTGTTATTAATCTTTACCCAATCATCTATTTAATTTACTATATCGCATATTTTCTAAAAAATGGTGTTTTTCTAAAATTGGTCCTTATGGTGAGTTCTGACGATGGGATTTCAGCTATAGGGTCTGGCTATCACATTGGCAATTGCTCTAACGATCTGGCATTAATATTATGAATTCTTCATATGCAGCCACAACCCTTTGACATACATCTCAGTGAGGAGCCAGCCAGTGGGGAGATAGAGAATCTAGGACACTGTGGAGATTGTGCAGCGCCGCCTGATATGCACGCGCATTGACCACTGTGATCGTGACAATGCCATTCATAGTGCGAACAGATGACAATACAGAGATCCACAGGCGGATCCTGTCTGTACCTATATCATGTGTACAAGCTCTCCCTCTGCTGCCGAATAGACAACACACAGATATAATAACTCCACTTGGAATATACCATCTCCATCCAATCTATATGAAACATCCCCTTGCTTGGTAATATGAATGAACGTGTACATTCTTCCTTTTGTATACATGTATTCATATATAATATTACACTATTAATGAATGTTACTACTACTATTGATTTTATTAATTTTATGAATTTTGCTCTAGCTGAATTGCCCACCGTTTATGAACAAACGGACAATGTATTGTTGATACAATTGTGTGGGTTCCTCTGTGTTCATAGATATATCTATTTATATATATATTTGTTTTTATATATATATTTTTATATATATATATGCTTTATAGATTTTTTATATATATTTTATGCATCCGACGATCAGTATAATGCTAATATCAACTAATGTCCTAATTTTTAATTCTTGCTATTGCATTTATAAGCTGCACTTTCTAATGCATTATTTTTCATCTGTATACATTTTATTTAAAATTTTATGATTTATATTGCTCTATATTCATCTGGATGATTATTGACTATTTACTGTACTCTGTTGATATCCGGGCCCCTCCCCCCGGCCCAGGAGAGCCCAACCCATTTGGGAGGGTTCCATTTCAGTCTGTGGGTATAAATGGGAGCATACACTCTCAGTCCAGTCAGCTCTGAGGAAGAAGGCTTGACCTTCGAAACGCGTCAGCTGGACTGAGTACCTACACCCATGATGGGATTTGCACTGGTCTCTTGCGTTTGAAGTCCCTTGGTGGACTTACATGCCTGTTTTTATCCGCTGTTTGTGAGTACCATTCCTTCATTTAAATACATTTTGGTTACTGAGGTAATGCACAAGGTTGGTGCGCTTCTTGTAGTTTCACTTCACACATACATATAACACATCCTGACGTCTGGACATCCTTATTTGACATTTTTATTTATGAATGCTCACATGTAAGTTGGGGTTGCTGAGCACTGCGTTTTACTTTAATATTGGTAGTGCAAATTATTTTGCTAAACTGAATAAACAATGTTTTATTCATCATAGCCTGATACAAGTCTCATTTGCTGTCCAATTAACCACTTGTCTCATGGGATGGGCTTTACCCACTCATGCGATACCTTTTGTTTTTGCTCATCACTAGTGTACCTGTGGTTGGACATTTTGGCCACTAAATTTATAGGTACCTAATGCGACTCACAGGAAAAAAGAGCACCTGGCTGTCAGTGACTGCTTGAACTGCTACAAAAAAAAAAAAAAAAAAAATTTACCTGCTAGTACAAGTAGAAATCAGGCTTGACCTTGCTAACCCTGCAGTTTTGTGTGCAATGTATCAAGTGACAGTGGTCTGATGACTACACTTGCTGGGGGAGAAGGGGGGGTTAAGCGCAGGTGCTGGCAGGTGTCGGGGCTGATCCTGCGAACGCTGCGTTTTGAGGACACTATACTATTGTGAACACTGGTATAGTTCTGATCTGATCAAAGATATTGATCCATTCAGACACTATACTAGCAGTGTAGATTTATTGTGTATATGAGCATGTTCCTGGCAAAGGGTTAAATGTGATGACTGATGTAGTGGCAGGCAATCTGAAGCTATCTGGCAGGGACGCAAATGCTATCTGAACTCGCCTGTCACTAATACAGTGATTAAAGAAAAAAAAAAAATCTGTACACTAAAATGCTGACAGGGCAGTGAAAGGGGTTAACTGGGGTTAAATGTGACCTAGCTGTATTTTCACAATGAAAGCGTGCTGCTTTTACGCACGTATATCTGCTTTCTTCTCTCTGGAATGGAATGTGCTCCAGGGAGTGAAGATTGCATCATATCCTGTCCCTGCGTAATGTAAACACAAGCACAAGAAGACCTCTGATTCAGTACAGCCGATCAGCAGGTCCAGGCCAAACATCATTGGCCTGAATCTGCTGGGTGATTGGTGCTGTACCGAATCACAGCACCGTGGGAGCGTGGATTACGTACATATATGTTTTTGCACAGGGAATCCACCCTGTAGCAGTAAAACTGCTAGAGTGTACAGGAATTGGTTAAAGTATTTTCAACATCTTTTAATTGGCGGTGGAACACCTCTAGGTCTGTCCGCAATTCGTCCAGTTTTCCAAATGTGCCAACATCTTTTCTGTTTTAGTAGGTAGCAATGAAAAGTATTGTATGAGTAGCTCCCCCAATACTTCAACCCCCACTTTGACTTGCTCAGAGTCCTCTCCTCCAGGGGGTCTAACACTCTCGCCTCTTTCTTGGTGAGGTATTAGATTTGGGTTTCCTGAATCAATGTATGTTGGCACTCATGCTCATGTGAGTGTAGTTTTAGTTTTTCTAACCTATTCGTGTCCTAGCTCTGTTCTTGCTTCTTGACTGACGATCTACAGGTGCCGACGAGCGGGGACTTGCAGATCGTTTTGTGCTATGACAGTTCACAGCTGCAGATCTCCTCTGGCAGTGTGCGTGTGCCTCCGTGTGGCGGAAGTGCAAAATGGCAGTTTTTGACATGATTTTGCACAGGAATGTGGTTAATGCCGAGAGGCCACATATATGCATACCAGAATGTAAACAGAGCCATAACGACACAGTGCGGTTTGCGCACTCCCAGCAAAGTTACTCTACTTGTGATCAGGAGCTTTCCAATAATGTGACTATGACAGCAAAACACGGCACTTACGTGATCAGAAATTCTGCCCTGCCTTCTAGCATCACAAACCTCTTAAAGGGCTGGGAGACACTGGTGTTAAGGGGTTAATAAAATTCCTGGAAGATTTACACAATGATTAGAGCAAGGATCTCTTTTTTTCCTCTGTATGGCAGCACGGGGAACTTGGCACAAAACCAGATTGCTAGCCGTGCCATATGTGAGGAATTTGGGCCACGTTTGTGTATAGCAGTACGCCTTAAAGTGTACTTGTGATTCCAAGTACAAGTGGACTTTGTAAATTTTTTTTGTGGACATTTTATACATTGGAATCTTTGTGATTTGTTACTTTACACAGTGGTGTGTGCTATATTTATTAAGTGCAGCAAGTTGTTATTGACCTGTACACTAAGTGCTAGTACAGTCTGATTAACCACTTGCCCTCCTGAGGATATACCCCCCTTCCTGACCAGGCCTTTTTTTTTTTTTTTTGCTAATCGGCACTGCACTAATTCAACTGGTAATTGCACGGTCATGCAATGCTGTACCCAAATTAAGTTCATGTTCTTTTTTTCACACAAATAGAGCTTTCTTTTTGTGGTATTTGATTACCTGTGCGCTATAAACAAAAAAAAAAAAAAAAAAAAAAAGAATTTTGAAAAAAACCTATTTTTTACTTTCAGCTATAAAAAATATATAGTAAACTCAAAGTTAGTCATACATTTAGGCCAAAATGTATTTTGCTACATGCCTTAGGTAAAAAAAAATCCCATTAAGTGTATATTGATTGCTTTGTGTGAAAGTTATGGCATCAACAAACTATGGTATAGATACTGCAACTTACACCTTTTTGCTATACAGAGCTGCACTAGTTTAACAGACAATTGCGCAGTCATGCAATACTGTACTTAAATGAAACTTGTGTGCTTTTTTCACACAAATAGAGCTTTTTTTGGTGGTATTTGATCACCTGTGCGCTACAAAAAAAAAAATTTTAAATTTAATTCTCATTTCATTCATAAAAAATATCCACAAAAACTCAAATTTCTTCATAAATTTAGGACAAAATATATTCTGCTACATGTTTTTGGTAAAAAAAAAAAATCCCAATAAGTGTATATTGATTGCTTTGTGTGAAAGTTATAGCATCTACAAACTATGGTATAGATAATGGAATTCACACAGCTTTTAATTTCTGCCTGTCACATTTCTTGAGGTGCTGAAATACCAGGACAGTAAAAACACCCCCAAATTACCCATTTTCGGAAAGTAGACACCCTAAGCCATCTGCTGAGAGGCATATTGAGTCCATGAAAAAATTTTTTTCACGTTTTTGGAAAATGCCAAATTTTTTTTTTTTTTTTACACAAAGTCGTCACTTAAATGATATATTGCTCACACAAGCCATTGCTATTTGGAAGTACACCCCAAAATACATTCTGCTACTTCTACTGAATATGGGGATACCACGTGTGAGACTTTTTCGGAGCCTAGCCACATACAGGAGCCTGAAATCCAATGACCACTTTGAAAGCCTGAAGGTACGTAACTTCCTCATTTCACTTCCTCGCTACCTACAGTCAGGTCCATAAATATTGGGCCATCGACACAATTCTAACATTTTTGGCTCTATACAAAACAATGGATTTGAAATGAAACGAACAAGATGTGCGTTAACTGCAGACTGTCAGCTTTAATTTGAGGGTATTTACATCCAAATCAGGTGAACGGTGTAGGAATTACAACAGTTTGCATATGTGCCTCTCACTTGTTAAGGGACCAAAAGTAATGGGACAGAATAATTATAAATCAAACTTTCACTTTTTAATACTTGGTTGCAAATCCTTTGCAGTCAATTACAGCCTGAAGTCTGGAACGCATAGACTTCACCAGACGCTGGGTTTCATCCCTGGTGATGCTCTGCCAGGCCTCTACTGGAACTGTCTTCAGTTTCTGCTTGTTCTTGGGGCATTTTCCCTTCAGTTTTGTCTTCAGCAAGTGAAATGCATGCTCAATTGGATTCAGGTCAGGTGATTGACTTGGCCATTGCATAACATTCCACTTCTTTTCCTTAAAAAACTCTTTGGTTGCTTTTGCAGTATGCTTTGGGTCATTGTCCATCTACACTGTGAAGCGGCGTCCAATGAGTTCTGAAGCATTTGGCTGAATGTGAGCAGATAATATTGCCCGAAACACTTCAGAATTCATCCTGCTGCTTTTGTCAGCAGTCACATCATCAATAAATACAAGAGAACCAGTTCCATTGGCAGCCATACATGCCCACGCCATGACACTACCACGCTTCACTGATGAGGTGGTATGCTTAGGATCATGAGCAGTTCCTTTCCTTCTCCATACTCTTCTCTTCCCATCACTCTGGTACAAGTTGATCTTGGTCTTATCTGTCCATAGGATGTTGTTCCAGAACTGTGAAGGCTTTTTTAGATGTCATTTGGCAAACTCTAATCTGGCCTTCCTGTTTTTGAGGCTCACCAATGGTTTACATCTTGTGATGAACCCTGTGTATTCACTCTGGTGAAGTCTTCTCTTGATTGTTGACTTTGACACACAAACACCTACCTCCTGGAGAGTGTTCTTAATCTGGCCAACTGTTGTGAAGGGTGTTTTCTTTACCAGGGAAACAATTCTTCGGTCATCCACCACAGTTTTTTTCCGTGGACTTCCGAGACTTTTGGTGTTGCTGAGCTCACCGTTGCGTTCCTTCTTTTTAAGAATGTTCCAGTTGTTTTGGCCACGCCTAATGTTTTTGCTATCTCTCTGATGGGTTTGTTTTGCTTTTTCAGCCTAATGATGGCTTGCTTCACTGATAGTGACAGCTCTTTGGATCTCATCTTGAGAGTTGACAGCAACAGATTTCAAATGCAAATAGCACACTTGAAATGAACTCTGGACCTTTTATCTGCTCATTGTAATTGGGATAATGAGGGAATAACGCACACCTGGCCATGGAACAGCTGAGAAGCCAATTGTCCCATTACTTTTGGTCCCTTAACAAGTGGGAGGCACATATGCAAACTGTTGTAATTCCTACACCGTTCACCTGATTTGGATGTAAATGCCCTCAAATTAAAGCTGACAGTCTGCAGTTAAAGCCCATCTTGTTTGTTTCATTTCAAATCTGTTGTGGTGTTGTATAGAGCCAAAAATGTTAGAATTGTGTTGATGTCCCAATATTTATGGACCTATCAGTTTCGGAGGCCCTGAAATGCAAGGATAACACCAAACCCCTCAAATGACCCCTTTTTGGAAAGTAGCCACCCCAAGGAATTTAAAAAGAGGCATGGTGAGTATGTTTCAGATCCCATTTGTTGACACAGGTTTGTAGAACATGAAGAAAGAAAACAAAAACATTTTTCTTTTGTTTATATTTCAAAACCTTGTGACAAAAAAAAAAAAAAAGTTTTTTTTGTCTTCTTTCTAAATGTTCTAAAAACTTGTGGCAACAAATGAGATCTGCAAAATACTCACCATGCTTCTTATCAAATTCCTTGGGGTTCCTACTTTCCAAAAAGGGGTCATTGGGGGGGGGGTTGGTAATATATATATATATATATCTCATTTAAGTGACAATTTTGTGCAAAAAAAAACAAAAAACAAATGGACTCAACATGCCTCTTCGCAAATAGTTTGTGGTGTCTACTTTGCAAAAAGGGGTCATTTTGTGGGGTGGGTGCATTCCCCGCGCAATGGCGACAAACTGCATACATTTTTAATATCCATAGGCATCGCCTTAAAAGCCTTTACAAGCTACCATTTTAATTCTACAGAGGTGGTCTAGTGCTAGAATTACTGCCTTTGATCTGCCGTTCGCGGTGATATCTCATATGCATGGAGCAACCGCTGTTAATATACTGGCATGGGGTCAACACTCACGCACGCAGTGTGCGCACGTGGGGGGGCGTGGGTGCTTTTTTTTTCTTAAAGTTATTTTAATTTTTTAAATTATTTTTACACTGTCCCTTTCATTTTTTTTTTAAATCACTTTTAATGCTATCACAGGGAATGCAAATATCACCTACAGTGGAGGAAATAAGTATTTGATCCCCCGCTGATTTTTAATGTTTGCCCACTCACAAAGAAATGATCAGTCTAAAAATCGAATGGTAGGTGTATTGTAACACTGAAATACAGAATGGCAACAAAAAATTCAAAAGAAATGCATGCCTAACAAATTATACATGGATTTGTATGTTCAAGAGGGAAATAAGTATTTGATCACCTTCACAAAACATGACTTTGTGATTGCCAACAAGGGATTTGCCACCAAGTCCTAAGTCATGTTTTGTGAAGGGGATCAAATACTTATTTGCCTCATGAACATGCAAATCAGTGCATAATTTGTTAGACATGCATTTCTTTTCAATTTGTTGTTGCTATTCTGTCTCTCAGTGTTACAATACACCTACAATTCGATTTTTAGATTGATCATGTCTTTGTGAGTGGGCAAACATTCAACATCAGCAGGGGATCAAATACTTATTTCCTTCACTATATAACTTCAACAGGCATTGTCATATATTCTTTTTTGAGAAATCTGGGGTCTATCAGACTCTAGATATCTCCTCTGCCCTTACATTATCTAATCTCACCATGTTCGGTGTGATCAGATGCTTCTGCAATTCACAAATGGCGCTGTTTATATCCTGTGAAACGGAAGTGATTAAATGCTTGTAGCTTCCGATTTCTTAGACTATAGAGATGATTGGCACCATTCTGGTCTCCAACCAGCTCTATGGTCAGCTGGCAGCAACACCGGATGCATTCTCAGGTTCCCCTGATAGCACAGGACTGCCCAAGAAGGCCGTGGAAGGCAGCGGAGGGGGGCATCTTCTCCCACTGCTTGTAAAAGCAATTCTGCAGCTAATCAGCCACTAGGATTATTTTACATAAACACCGATTTCCGGCTGGAAAAAACGATATCAGGATGATGCCTGCAGCTGCAGGTATCATCCTGGTATAACCGCTCAAAGTCCAGTGATGTACCAGTATGTCGCTGGTTCTTGTTGGGTGTATATGCTATGTTCTTTTCTTTTTTTTTTTTATGCAGCCTGTGGGCAGAATGAAAAAAAGAGAAGAAATCTCTGCCAGAAATAGTGTGTGTGGTATACCCACCATTAGAATATACCGTCCTGCATCCACCCACTTCTTTTGGTGGGCACACATGAAATACGCTAAAAAATATGCTAACATATATATGCCGAAGCATAGGGGCCATCCACCCACTGGCCAACGCAGGCCCCCATGCTTCAGCTTTTATGCTCTTTTTTTTAACTGCGGATGAAAAATCTCATCCAACAGCACTGCACACACCTACTTACGTATATATTCTGAGAGTTGGTGCTGCAGCTGAATGGCATTCCTGCAAAGAAAACAGCAATGGTTATCAACAAAAACCAGTAACAATAAAAAAAAACCAGTAAAATTGTAATAGAACAAAAAAACTATTTTTGGTTTTTAAAATGTTTATTTTTTTGGGATTTGTACTTTATTTTTTTAAACTAACTTTTTAAAACAGATGGTAGGGTCTCAAAATGCGATAGCCAGTTTCCGGACTACCTAACATCTTTCAAGATCCTGTGTAAATACGTGCCCTGAACTGTGACATTCCCTATACTAATACTCCACTAGTGTGTGGTAGCGACTGAAGCAGTCCTTGAGGCAGAGACCAGGTTGGCCAAGACAGGATGGGTGTCATGCCTAATTCCATGTCTGCTACAGACATCTTTTTTGGGGTGTCCTTTGGGTTGGGGTACCAGGAATGGCATAGGGAGAATTCCTCTCATGCAGCCAGCTAATTGCATCTGTGTTGGGGGTTTGGGCCACAGCACCTTCTGGATACAAAAAAGCCATGATTTCTCTTCCTGAAATTTTAGGAAGGAACCACTTTGTCCAGTTGCTTTGTAAAGTACAAAAGCATTATATAAAGTCAATTGAATTAAACACTTTTTTGTACCAGCGTCTGGCTTTTCGGAAAACCAAGTATGGCTTCATCATCTGGTCGTTGAAGTCCAGCCCTCCCATGTTAAGGTTATAGTCATGGACACAGAGGGGCTTCTCAGAAACTCTAGCTGCCGTGGCAATTTGGATGGTCGTGTCTGTGTGAATGGAAGACAGCATGAAAACATTCTGTTTGTCCTTCCACTTCACTGTGAGCAAGTCCTCATTTCTCGAGCAGGCTTTTTCCCCCTAAGATGGGTATTTGCAAGCCGTTGGGGGAAGCTCCGGCGATTAGGTCGCACGGTGCCACATGCGCCAATGCCAAGATTGTACAAATGTCTAAATAGTGGCACGCTTGAATAAAAATTGTCCACATATAAGTGGTACCCCATATGGAAAAAAGATGACACCAAGTCCCAAACTATCTTGCCACTGCTCCCCATGTAGTCTAGGCATCCAGGGGGCTCCACATTATTTTTCCCTTATAAATCTGAAAATTACATGTATAGCCTGTTGCCCTCTCACAGGTCTTGTACATCTTGACCCCATGTCTGGCACACTTGCTGGGGAGAAATTGTTTGAATGCAAGGCGGCCAGAAAAATTAATGAGGGACTCATCAACACAGATGTTTTGCTGGGGAGTATAGACATCTGAAAATTTTTTGTTAAGGTGATTTATGAGGGGCTGAATTTTATGGAGCTGGTCAAATTCAGGGTAAACCCAAGGAGGACAGAGTGTGTTGTCATTGAAATGCATAAAACTCTTTATACTTTCATATCCATGCCAACAGAGAACACTGGCATATGATGAATCGGGTCTGTGGACCAATAGAACCGCAATTCATTTTTTTTAGTAATGCCCATGTTGAGGGTTAAGCTAAAAAACAAAAAAACCTTAAATTCGGAAACAGTAATAGGTTTCCATGCAAATGGTCTGGCAGGGTTTGAATTTGGGTTGGCGGCAATAAACTGTTGTTCATATAAATTGCTTTGATCCACAATCAATGCATGCAGATCTTTCGTGAAAAACAGCTCCAAAATATCAAGCGGATTATTTAAATTTGCGGTTTCCACCTGAATTCCGGGTTGGGCAGTGAATGGGGAAATACCAGTGCTGCAGAATTTGTGAGCTGCCAATCGGGATTTGCAAGCACATCTGGAAGGATACTAGGGGCTCTACGGGCCTGTGTATGAATTCTTGGTGGCTGCAGGACACTACTTGTGCTCGCCAGCGCACCAGCTTGTACTGCACTTATGGGACTCACCACATCACCAAGTGATACTGCAGTGAAAGACCAGGATGTACTAGATCGCTGGTGCTTGCCAGTTCACCAAAAGATAGAGCGGCACTAGTACTGGCACTCATGCGATTGTAACATCTCAGCAACCTGGGAACGGGGTCGGGTACTCCCGATCTTAGCAGGGCCCTCTTCTCCATTGTCTGAGCTATCTGTCAGGGTGCTGCTGCTGTCTACAGGTTCGTATTCTGAGGCTGATTGTGTCAGGGAGTCTTCCCCTTTGCTTTCACCTGACATGCTCAGAATCCTGTAGGCCTCTTCACTAGAGTACATTTCCATTGACATTTTGGCTACTAAGTTTATGGGTACCTAGTGCGACTAACGGGGAAAAAAAAAAAAAGCACCTGGCTGACAGGGACAGCTTGAACCACAACAAAAAAAATTATCACCAAGTGCCAACAGAGATCAGGCCTGATTCTGTGAACACTGCAGTTTTGTGTGTAATGTATCAATTGACAGTGATCTACTGACACTGCACTTGCTGTAGGAGAAGGGGGGGAGGGGGGGTAAGTGTAAGGGCTAAACGCAGGTGCTTGCAGGTGTAGGGGCTGATCCCAATGTTGTGTTTTTGGGGACATATGCTAATGTGAATGCTGGTATAGTTATAAAAATATTGATCCGTTCAGACACTATACTAGCAAAGGAGGTTTATTGTGTATGTTTGTTCCTGGCAATCAAGGGGTTAAATGTGATGACTGGTGTACGGACGGGCAATCTGACGCTATCTGGGAGGGCCACTAACTGACGCTAATGCTATCTGAAGTCACCGGCGACACTAATACAGTGATCAGCAAAAAATCTGTACACTGCACTAATGACGGCAGTAAAAGGGTTAACTGGGGGGCGATCAAGGGGTTAAATGCATCCTAAAATATTCTAACTGAAAAGTGTGCTGCTTTTACTCACTGTGTCTTGATTCTTCTCTCTTTGGGATGGAATGTACCCAGAGAGATATGTCATCACTTCCTGTACCTGTGTAACTGTAAACACAGGTACAGGAAGATCCCCGATAGGACAGGGATCGCTCATCCAACTTAGGCCGACCATCACAGGCCTAAATCGGATAATTGATCCCTTGGGGATCAAATCACAGCACCCGCGGGTCCGGTAGGGGTGCGCGCGCCCCCCCAGCCCACAAAACCGCGGGAGCACGAATCATGTATATATACACACATGATTTTGCGCAACTGTGGCACCCTATAGCAGTATTTCTGCTATAGGGCGGTGCAGAAGTGGTTAAGACTGAGTAGGGTTAAAGCAGGGGTAGACAACCTTTAAGAGAAACTAAATTGTAAGGAAGACGTAGAAAAATATAATAAAACAAATGCCACTGTAAAAATACAAAGTTAGCAAAGGGGGCCCCTGAGCTCACTGCTATCGGGCAAAGGGAGGCAGGGTACATTACTGTGGGGGGTGATGTGAAGGACAGTAGCGGACACGGCTATGGGGCTGCCCCTGCCCATAGTGTCCGCTACCCCTTCACCTCACCTCCTCCCACAGTAGTGTCCTCTGCCCCCCTTCACATCCCTCCCCACCACAGTAATGTCTTCTTCCCCCCCTTAGCAGTACCCTCTACTACCCTTTGCATGACCCCCCCCCAGTAATGTTCTCTGCCCCTTTTCCCCATAGCAGCGACCTCTGGCTCCCCCCCTTCCCTCCAATAGCAGTGTCCTCTATTTCCTTAACATAAACACCCCCCCCCCACACACACACACACACGCAGTATCCTACCTGTACACAGAGGAGAGAGTGGAAGGCATCAAAGTTCTGGACAGAGGGCTGGACTTTTCATATTAACAAGCCAGTGCTTGCTAGGACCAGCACTTAAAGATGGGGGCAGGCAGTGCAGGGATATGTTTCATGGTCTGTCACCTGCCCGCAGTCAACAGGTAGACTACGATCGATGGGTTGCTGGCCCCCAGGTCTAAACCAGGAGAAGGCAAACTTTAAGAGGTAGAGATCTACCTGGTGCAGCACTTTTTATTTATATACCTTTTAAAGACATTAACTGGCAAGGCCAAATAAAGGTAAAGATGGCATGCTGAAATCTTAAAAAAAAAATACAATAAAACAAATGTCACTGTAAAAATATAAACTTGGCCAACCTTAAAAGATAGCTTCAGTTAGAAACTCTGCATTTCACTTTCATTAATAACTTTTTTTCATATCTGGAGAGTTATAAGTCAACCCCACAAGTCTAATGCAGGAGTATGCAGAGCAATGTGCAGGTCAGTAGTACAGTTGTGCTCAAAGGTTTGCATACCCTGGCAGAAATTGTGAAATTTTGGCATTGATATTGAAAATATGACTAATCATGCCAAAAAATGCTCTTTTATTAAAGGATGACCATATGAAGCTATTTATTATCAAATAGTTGTTTGGCTCCTTTTTAAATTATAACAGAAATCACCCAAATGGCCATGATCAAAAGTTTACATACCGTGGAATGTTTGGCCTTGATACAAAACACACAAGGTGACACACACGGGTTAAAATGCCAATTAGAGGTTAATGTCCCACATCTGTGGCTTTTTAAATTGCAATTAGTGTCAGTGTATAAATAGTCAATGAGTTTCTTAGCTCTTAAGTGGAAGCACTGACTAGGCTAGATACTGAGCCATGGGGATCAGAAAAGAACTGTCAAAAGTCCTGCGTAACAAGACAATGGAACTTTATAAAGATGGAAAAGGACATAAAAAGATGTCCAATGCATATGCCAACCAGTACTCTTAAATCACCTATTAAGAAGTGGAAAGTAAGGGGATCTCTTGATACCAAGCCAAGGTCAGGTAGACCAAGAAAGATTGCAGCCATAACTGACAGAAAATTGTCCGGAATTCAAAGAAAACCCCACAGGCAACCTCAAAAGAATTACAGGCTGCTCTGGAAAAAAGATGGTGTGGTTGTTTTTAAGAAGTACAATACGGTGATACTTGAACAAAAATGAGCTGCATGGTCAAGATGCCAGAAAGAAGCTTTTACTGCACCAATGTCACGAAAAAGCCCAGTAACAATATGCCTGACAAAACCTCGACATGCCTAACCAGGCCTTTTTGTGTTATTGATGCAGTAAAGGCTTCTTTCTGGCACCTCCACCACGCAGCTCATTTGTGTTCAAGTGTCATCATATTGTGCTCCTTCAAAACAACCACACTTTTTCCAGAGCAGCCTGTATATTTCTTGTGGTTGCCTATGAGTTTTCCTTTGTATTCCGAACAATTCTTCTGGCAGTTATGACTGGAATCTTTCTTGGTCTACCTGACCTTGGCTTGGTATCAGGAGATCCCCGAACTTTCCACTTCTTAAAAGGTGATTTAACAGTATTGATTGGCATATTCAAGGCTTTGGACATCTTTTTATGTCCTTTAACATCTTTATAAAGTTTCATTACCTTGTTACGCAGGACTTTTGACAGTTCTTTTCAGATCCCCATGGCTCAGTATCTAGCCCAGTCAGTGCTTCCATGTAAGAGCTAACAAACTCATTGACTATTTATACACTGACACTAATTGCAATTTAAAAAGCCACAGATGTGGGACATTAAGCTCTAACTGGCATTTTAACCCGTGTGTGTCACCTTCTGTGTCTGTACCAAGGCCAAACATTCCACGGTATGTAAACTTTTGATCATGGCCATTTGGGTGATTTCGATTATCATTATGACTTAAAAAGAAGCCAAACAACTATTTGATAATAAATGGCTTTATATAATCATCATCCTTCAATAAAAGAGCATTTTTTGGCATGATCAGTCATATTTTCAATATCAATGCCAAAATTTCACATTTTCTGCCAGGGTATGCAAAACTTTTGAGCACAACTGTATGTAAGGCAGCGTACAGAGGTCAGTAGGATGTAGGGCTGAATAAAAGTCACTAGGTAGTACAGAGGACATTAACCACTTGAGCTCCTGAGGATTTACCCCCCTTAATGACCAGGCCTTTTTTTGCTGTTTGGCGCTGCACTAATTCAAATGATAATTGCGCGGTCATGCAATGCTGTACCCAAACAAAATTTACGTCCTTTTTTTCCACACAAATAGAGCTTTCTTTTGATGGTATTTTATCATCTGTGCGCTTTTTATTTTTTGCGCTATAAACAAAAAAACCACGAAAATTTTGAAAAAAAAACAATATTTTCTACTTTCAGCTATAAAAAAATATATCGCAAACTCAAAGTTAGTCATACATTTGAGCCAAAATGTATTCTACTACATGTTTTTGGTAAAAAAAATCCCGTGCATTAGCGGGCAAACTGGCGCTATATGGGAGGGGCGCTAACACTATCGGAAGTCACCAGTGACACTAATACAGTGATCAGTAAAAATCTGTTCACTGTAATCAATGACACTGGTGACAGGGCAGTGAAGGGGTTAACTGGGGGGGGGGCGATCAAGGGGCTAAATGGGATTACTGGTGTACTGGCGGGCAAACTGGCGCTATCTGGGAGGGGCGCTAACACTATTGGAAGTCGCCAGCGACACTGATACAGTGATCAGTAAAAATCTGTTCACTGATCAATGACACTGGTGACAGGGCAGTGAAAGGGTTAACTGGGGAGGGGGATTAAGGGGTTAAACGAGATTACTGGTGTATTGGCGGGCAAACTGGCGCTATCTGGGAGGGGCGCTAACACTATCGGAAGTCGCCAGCGACACTGATACAGTGATCAGTAAAAATCGATTCACTGATCAGTGACACTGGTGACAGGGCAGTGAAAGGGTTAACTGGGGGGGGGAGCGATCAGGGGGTTAAATGTGACCTAGGTGTGTTCTAACTGTAAATGTGTAATGTTTTACTCACTTTTACTGTGTCTTCTTCCCTCTCTGGGACGGAATGTGCCCAGGCAGAGAAGAATGACATCATATCCTGTCCTGTGTAAATGTCAACACAGGACAGTATAGGACAGGGACCGATCATCTGATTTCAGATAGACATCACTGGCTGAAATCGAATGATTGATCCCTCCGGGATCAAATGGTGTCACCCGCGGGTCGGCGGGAGCGCGCGCACCCCCTGCTGGCAAAAACGTTGGGAGCGCGGAACCCGTTTTAAAACTTGGATTTGCGCCCCAGTGCCGCCCTGCACACGTAAATATACAGTGGCAGGGCGGCAAGCGGTTAATTTATAGCGCAAAGTACAGAGGTCAACAGTTTGTAGGGCAGATTATAGGGGTCAACAGATGGTGTACAGGAGTTATCGGGGCAGTGTACAAGGGATCAGGAGGGCAGAGGACAGGGTCAGAGGTAAGTAGTAATACAGAGCGCATGGTGAGTGGCATTTAAGCAGAGGTCAAAAGTACATCAAGTCAATGCACAGTCCATGGTGTGTAACAAGCAGCTTCCTGTTTGTATCTACAACCCTGGCCACTAACGGTTTCCTTCTCTCAGGTAGCAGTCACAATAAGGCAAAATGAATTATGTCTGTACACTCATCTGCATTGTAGGCAGCAGCCTTATATCACACTGCCAGTCCAGCACTGAGGACCTGTCATTCCAGCCTTCGAATAACTGTATTGGAGCACGAGGCCCACCAGACTTTCCTGTGGCTGCCTTAACACAGACACCGCTTGTGGTTCTGCAGTGCAGGCTGGGACTTCCATGGCTCTTTAATTGGTGCTACCTAACTTATTACTTCCTTTCACTGTGCTTTAAATATTGTAGCTTGCCACTCTAATCTGAGAGGTGGCAGGTACGATCGGTCAGGAGCTGGCAGCATGTCAGGGTCCTGATCCAACTGTCAGATAGCTGCAATCAACGGGTTGTCAACACCTGGTCTAAAGCATTAGTCTAAAGATCTGCCACAGCGTCACTAAAAAGAATTCTAGTTAAGCAAAATACTTATCAGTGGGAAAAGGGACTGCTCCAGTAAACATTGAAAAGTGTCTTGCTGTGGAGTACACAGATAGTAAAATTCAAGCATTCAACTAGAAAATGCACAGAGCAGGGGCAGGTAGCAGGAAGTACCCCAAACAGCATTCACATGGACAGCAGAAGGAAAAGTTAAGAAGCATATTAGATCATTTACAGTTGCGAGAAAAAGTATGTGAACCCCTTGGGATTACGTGGAGTTTTGCATGAATTGGGCAGTCTGCAACAATAGAAGAACACAGTCTGCTGAACATAATACTACACAAACATTAGATGTTGCCATGGTTTAATTGCACATAACAGAGAGCTCTCAGAAGACCTACGATCAAGAATTGTTGACTTGCATGAAGCTGGAAAGGGTTACAAAAGTATCTCCAAAAGCCTTGATGTTCATGTGTCCACGGTAAGACAGACTGTCTACAAATGGAGAAAGTTTAGCACTGTTGCTACTCTCCCTAGGCGTGGTCGTCCTGTAAAAATGACTGCAAGAGCACAGCGCAAAATGCTGCATGAGGTAAAGAAGAATCCCAGAGTGTCAGCTAA